>NC_062526.1:12434001-12466501 GCF_022655615.1 Tachysurus fulvidraco
CCCTTTGACATTCCAGGGCTGTCCAGAGCCCCACCGCTCTCTTTTGTTAGCTCAGACGCTAGAGTTCAGCCTAACAAGCTCCCCGTAGAATGAAGTGTGGTAAAGTTATCTGTCTCCAGTGGCCAGCTAGTAAACAGAAAAAGCTGGTGATTAATGATTTGGTAATGCTTAAGTGTAAGCAAGATGAAAAAGAATATCAAAAGCATGAGCTAGTGTGAAATAAAAGGTCACAGACCTCTGGGGTAGAGTTTAGGTAGATTTTGTTTAGGGAAGTGTACTGAGACTCACAGTTATTATTATTATTATTGTTATTATTATTTACACTAACACTATATTATTTCTATATTTGTTTTAATCTGATGAGTCAGATGCTGATTTTTTTTTTTTACACAAACAGCTCAGAAAGTTCTTGCTGCACAGCAAGCGACAGACTTCTATTAATGCACTCGTTCTAATTTTACGGTTTCTATAGTAACAGATGGTTCACAAGGCCTTGTACAGTACACATGCTAAAGAATTTAATAATAAGCAGACAAGAAAGCGTGCTGCTATTTAACAAAGAACATGTAGAAGGTTTAATATGGTGTAGATACGTTTTCTTTAAAGAGATGTTGATTAAGCTGGATGGAAGATGTCACAGTATAATGTCAGTTTTCCACAAGAGGACCAAGGCTATTGCAATTTCTTTGCACTTTCTTGAAAACCTAACAAGCTGTTTTTTGGTGAGCTTATTAATTTCAAGAAAGAGAAACAGCTAAAAGACTAAACGACTTTTATTAGTAATGATAACATAAGTGATAACAGGAAATAACTCTCACAGACATTTGAAAAATCTAAGATAACGACGTTCATTAATAAATATAAAAGGAATAAAGCGTTTACGGACATGCTATTATTGTAAAATCATTCCAACATAGATAGTATTCCTACAAAAGCAAGCCCCGTCATGTTTTATTCCTTACATATAATATGTAGAGATGGAGGGAAATCTGGGATTTGGAATGTGTGTGTGTAGTGTGTGTGTTCATAAAAGTGAAGCATTAATGTTTAAATTGAGGTAACAGCTTGATCCAAGCATTACAGTCACAGCGAGCTCCATCTTCGCCCATAGTTAAAGTACACTGTGAAAAGCCGGAGGACCCTTTCCCCACAGCATGCTTCCTTTGGCTTTTTATGATGTCCATAAAATGGAAGAGTGCAGCTTAAGTTGAACTAATAATATCAGGGCTTACAGGCCATGATTGATGATCTCCAAAGTGAGCAGGATCACTCTCATCTTTCTTCAGATTTTTATCACTGACTTGTTTGCAGTCATGTGCAATCAGAAGATCCAGGAGGGGTAACAAGTGTTTGATGTATGATCCTTGAGCCACTTTTGTCAGAGATGCATTTCTTCTTCTTTGTTTCTTTGCTCTCGGCAAGCATTGCTCTTACTCGTCTGATTCCTTCAGCACGATTCCTGTGTGCGCTGTCTGTTTATTTTTGCTCTCTCTCTCTCTCTCTCTCTCTCTCTCTCTCTCTCTCTCTCTCTCTCTCTCTCTCTCTTTCTCTCTATCTATCTATCTATCTATATATATATCTCTCTCTCTCTCTCTCTCACTCTCTCTCTCTCTCTCTCTCTCTCTCTTCAGATGGTGGGAATGTCTGTTCTTGGGGGATGGGCCAAGAGGTAAGCCAAACATTTTTCCAGTTTGACTTTTGCCATGAAAGGCAGCAAAAAAATCAACAGTACACCACTGCAACGCTCACTCCCCAAAAACACACAGTACATCTCTATCTCTTTCTCTCTCACACACACACACACATACACTCACACAAACACAAAACCCCCTTAATGTCCTGCTATCAGAGATTAAAGAGCTCTCGGTCTTTACCTCCCTTTGAGGCCTTAATATCCTTCGAAGTGTGCCAAGAACGCACATCTTTTTAAATAATATAAATCAAGTTTATGGGTTCAACTGTTTGACTGTTTTAACTCCTCTTCTGCTCGCCAACTCTGGAGGAAATCCTTTGCATGGTGGCTTGCATTTACTCCCGCTGTGGTTTCAGCAGGTTAAGGCCACTTCAGGGCTGAGGCCTGTCGACGGCTTTTTGACAAGTCACTCCTGTTGCTCCTGGGTCTTCAGATAAGACAGATAGTCTGACATCACTTTGGCCTTGTATATTTTCCAGAGCATTGAATCTCATCAGATCTGCTTGAGCTTTTAACAGACATGTGATCTTTAACTAGCATCAGAGATTATGATTTTTAAAATGCCTAATTTATGATCCATGACATGGATGTGACAATAAAAAAGGAGGTCAAGGTGGAGTCCAGGTCTGGACGTGAGTTGATGTGAATTAACTCTGTTGACATGGCTGTGCTCGCCTGTATCCTCTCTGAAGAGTTATTTCATATTCATAGCTGACGGGAGAGAGGAAGGTCTCTCTCTCTCTCTCTCTCTCTCTCTCTCTCTCTCTCTCTCTCTCTCTCTCTCTCTCTCTCTCTTTCTCTCTCTGTCTGTCTCTGTCTCTCTTGCTCTGTCTGTCTCTCACTCACCCTCCCCCACTCTCCAAAGCAGCGCATCAGTACCTCCTCTACATGTCAGAGGCCCCTGAAATGATTGATTGTTTCTCAGTGTGTCCTGACAGGATATGTAGTAGCGTGGGGCCCCTGGGGTCTGGGACAGCACTGCCTTCTGATTAAGACCCCAGTAGTAATCATATGCACCAAGCCAGCACTGCACAACACATCAACAACAACAACAAAAAAGAGAAGAATGCTTTGCTTCATTCCTCTAAGATAACAGTTTTGTCCAGCCACAGAGCCAGCTGAAAGTTTTCTCCTCTAGTGATTGCATTCTTGCTTGGGTTCAAGAGCTGTTTATATTAGCTGCAGTGCAGGAAAAGGAACAAAGCAAAGCTGTTAAGTCTGAAAAACACCAGATCTTTGATAGCAGTATATATATATATATATATATATATATATATATATATATATATATATATATATATATATATATATATATATAAAGACTAAATGTATTGTGACAGTACAATGTATTGTACCAGTATCATTATTCAGTTTCATAAATCCAAGCATTTAAATCATAATGGTAGGTCTTAGACACATTTTTTTAATGGGGTTTACAATAAAATCGTGTCCTAATTTAATAACATGTGCTCATGACAGAGTATACAGTAAAGATCAGTCTGTGTGATCTGGACTCCTGCAAATAACATTTTTGAAAATCACATTTTTGAAAAATTAAATTAATGAGAATTTCTTAACATTAGTATGGTTTTTTGTTTCCCAATTTCCATTAGCATATTTGTACATGTCATGTTATTAGTGTTTTTTTGTTTGTTTGCTTTGTCTTTTGTTTGTTAAAAGTATTAGCTGTCACACTCTGAGATTTTTCAAAATTGCCAATGTATAATATTTCTCTATGACAGTGAACTCATACTGGAAAACATATTGTCTGAAAAGTCAGGTTCCAATGAGAATAAAACTACTTATAATTTTGTATTTATTTACAACATATGTTCTACATGGTTGCCCCTATGCTTTATGCATTTTCTCAGCCCTGATACATAGTTTGGTGTTTTTTGTTCAGTATATTTTCATTTGTTTCCTTATTTTTCTAACTTTTTTCCTTTTTTGTGCATTTAGTACTATGGCTGAATATTTCATTTTATCTATCCTAGAATACACCAAACTCCCTACTCTGTAGCAATATCTAATACATCCTGCATGGGCCGCATTAGCAGCAAGGGCACCTTATACTGCAGGACAATAGATCTACCACAGCACAAGGACAGACCTTATTTACTGCTTGAGTCCAGTGATGATCTCGAACTCCACTTATAGCACTAAGCCAGACAGCAAAGCAAGCCAAAGCTCCAGGACAGTATTGATTCTTAATTATTTCTGAGGACAGATAGCACAACTCAGAACAGATCAGGTCATAACTGGTCATCTACAGGCCTTGTCCTCTATCGCTTTCTCTCTCTCCTTAGTAGAGGAGACATGGCCTTTTAATGAGCTGGCCTCTGTGCCAGGCTGAATTATAAGACAGCCCACCTTGACCTGCCTTTATAATTCCTAATGCTCTACTTCTGCACACGTGACACACCTTCTGCTGCTACAGCTGGTCCTACATGGATTATCCTAAAGATTGTAATTCTTAGAAAGATTTGTGCTCAGTATAAATCTCACACTTGTTCAGTAGATTATCTAAGTGTAGACTGAGCTGCTGTGTTCACAAAGACTGTCCTGTGGCCACCTCAGTACACCCTGGATTTTCAACACACTGTGAAATTTTTCCATCTGTACTACAGTTTTTTACTGTAATGATTTTAAAATCCAACTGTCTGGAATCAATCAAAGGATTACTTATTTTGTCAAATTAAAACAATAACATATTCAGAAAAAATTACAAGGACTGAGCTTCATTATGATTCATGAAGCTAATCAGAAGCTTTGCTTTGCAGTGAGTTCATGTATGTGACACTGTTGACTTTGGTGTGGTGGCGCTGTTCAGGTTGCCCTGTCCTAGCATCTGTGTCAGGGAGCACAGTTCTGTATTAGAGGTACGACATTCAAGAGAGTCCCAACACAGATGGTTCCAGCTGCAGCTGGCACAGTGTGGTACAACACCTGAGCGTGAGGCAAGACACACACAGACACGCACACACACACACACTGATTCACAGCTGTGGGGAACAGACACACATAAAAGCGTGACTATAACAGCAGGCAAACCATTAATAGATAACTATTTCAGGCAATAAAAATGTATAAATATGCTATATGTATACAACATAATCATGTGCATAATATCTAAGACACTAAATTACACACAAATGGCTAGATTTTATTGTTTATTTTTTATCTCATATTGCAGGGTATTCATGTTTCTTCCTTAGAGGACACACAATCAATTTACATGTTTTACATCATAGAACCAGAGCCAAAAAAAAAGAAAAACAACTCCCTGTCACATTTGTTTATGAAAGATTCACATTATTCACTACGTCTCTGCAGGTAGTTGCCTGAGCAGACATGCCGCTGTCACCCGTGCCGTTTTGATTGCAGAGAAATGGGAAAACATTGGCTTTAGTCTTGTTAACAAAATTTATTTCTCCCCAACTGACAATCCTTTAAGTAGGAGGCAGGAAACCAGCCAGAATGATGTGTCATACATTCCTGTTAGCAAGCATAGCACACATTTTAAAATGTTTCAAGACATGAATGCCTATAGATCTTCCCACCATGTGCCTGTTAATCAACAGACCTGTCTAAACTAACTCAGGTTCGGCATTTTCTATTGACAGATCAAGAGGGAGAGATGGAGGGAGAGAGAGTTTTCTTGCATTTTCTTGCAGGGCCACCAGTGTAATCACTGTCAGACTTGTACGCAGCAGCCTTTTGGACCTTCTTTCCAATCAATAGAAATACATTAGGCCTAGTGATGAGAGGAGATGGAGGGAGGATGTTATGCCAACAGTAAACAGAGTAGTGTTGAGCTTGGTTAAAATATGAGCCTGTACTGGAGTCCCGGGTGAAAATCAATTGGAAGATGAGGGAGAATTATTGCTTTGACTCACAACAGCAGTCATGCGTGTGTAAGCCACACAAGAAGCGATGTGAGCAGTTGTTCAACGTGTTGCTTTTCATCGTATTGGGTTTGTTTTCTTCCTTCTCAGTTTCTCACACTTAGTCGCTCATTCTGAATACTGCAAAATGTTCTTACTGTAGATCCTAGGCTTTGTGTTAGACTGGCAATTGGCATTCTTGAATTATAATGACTTCCTTACTCTCATTATGCAGACCACAGTCCACAGACTTAAGCACCATTTAGAGGTGTGTCTCAGTTACAAAAATATTCTGACGTCTAGTTTTGATTAAATTTTTATTTTATTTTTTTTATGAGTGACATCAGCTCGAGTGAGGAGCGGTATGAAGTCCAGTGCCCATACTGTGGTTCGTGTAACTACAGTTCATACATTAATCTTTGTTTTGGGCTGGAAATGCAATCCAAACATGTGGAATATCATCCTAGGCCAATAGTAAATAGACACGTACGCTCAATGCACTTTATTTATCCATTAATAGAATCATTGAAAAGGCTTTTTTAATAAAAAGGTCCATGAAAAGGTTTTCTATTTTCCTTTCATTTTCACAAGATAGCAGATGAGACAGCATCTTAATCAAAAACACTGCTTATCTTAAGGACCAATTTTTTTAATAGAAAAAAATAATAATAATTGAGCTCTAAGTATAGTAGATAAGCACTTGATTAGCTTATCCTTCAAACCATGGGCACACAGAATTAAACATATTTGAACAAAAATACTTTCTTTATTTCAATAATTCAAGTCCAAATACTAAATTGTGAAATAACATACTCCATGCACGCTCATTTGTCTATAGAGTTTGCATAGAAACATGTCTCATTCAAGTACCATCAAGCTGGGACTTGTTTTGTTTGTGCCACTTTTTTGTTTTTTGCACCACTCTGTGTAAAGTTTCTGAAATACTGAAACCTATACATAATGGATATTTATCTGGAACCCACCATCCCACTGTAAGACTTATTAAGATTTACACTATATGGCCAAAGGTGTGTTATTCCCCAAACTATTGCCAGAGTTGGAGGTTTACAATTATAGAGGATGTCTTCCCTTTACTGGAACAATTATCCCCAAATATGTTGCAGCATGGCAATGCCCCTGTGCACAAAGCAAACTCAATGAAGAGATCGTTTGCCAAAGTTTAGAGTAGAAGAACTTGAGTGTCCTGCGCAGAGCCCTGACCTCAACCCCACTGAAACCTTTGGGATCAACTGGAATACTGGTCTCCTCCACCAACATCAGTGCCTGACCTCACGAATGTTCTTGTTGCTGAATGAACAGAAAATCCCCATAGCCATGCTCAAAAATGTAATGGAAATCTGCAACAGCACATATACTGTATGTGTGATGGTCAGGAATATTGGACGGTTAGTATTTTTTCTGCTTTATGCAGCAGACTGACACAACATAAGCAACATTTATTCACTGGTTTTCATTTTGACCCTAAAGCCTGCTCTGATGTGAGCTGCAGAAAGACCTGCTGTGTAGCCTGTAGTAAATGCCACCAGTTCATTAGCTCAGCATGGTCCACATTATGATTTGCACATTTTCAGTTCTCGCAGCATCACGTCTTTTCACTTCGCCACAGTTATGTCTTCAGATGATCTGTAAAAAATGTTATTATTTAAAACAAGCCATTTTATGGATTGCTTATGTGGCATGCTTAGCACCAGATTGATTTGACCTTTTCTTGGATGCATGTACTGCAGGAAAAACACAATCCATGGCCTTTTTTTCTGTATTGTTGATTTTTCAGCAATAACTATCGAAAGATGGAAACATTTTGTAATAGCTACACACTGTTATTCTAATACTTCTTTTATATCTTGCTGTCCAAATGTGTAAATGTGACTCTTAATATATGAGTCCAAAGTAACTAGAGAAAGTTGATATTACATGACATCTACTGTTGTCCTCTTATTTACCTTATTAAATAAATTCATTATGCATTTATATATTGAATAATATTTTAGGTCATAAATGGCATAGACCTATTTTTTAATTAGGATCATGTTTCAGGTAGCAGAGTGGTGCAGCAGATAGCATTGATTCCCCACAGCTTCAGGGGTGCCTGGGACAATACTGAGCTACACTGAGTTTCCTCAGGTTATCAGGTTTTGTGCTGGTGTCATGCCAGTAGATAGACTAGCTACTCTATAGACTACTACAAATTGCCCCTAGGGTCTGAGAGTGAGTGTGTTTGTGTGAGTGGGTGTCTGTGTTTGTGTACATGATTCTGATTCTTAATCCATGGAAACACCCTGACCAGGATAAAGCAGACAATAAATCTAAATTACATTAAAAAAATGTTCATGCATAAGATTATTCATTAAACATTGTGATGTCCGTTTTGTGTAGGTAGCCACTGTAATCAGATGTGATCAGATGCATGATATGAACTCACACATGTGCTCCGTGATTCCTAGTTAATTGAAAGCAACCACAAATATTTTTGACTCATCCACTGATTCATCTTTGCTTGAACCTCTGTGTCCTGCCAGCTCTCAGTAAAGGCACTTCCACAGAGAAGAAATAACATATATTAAGCAATTCATATGATCTGCTTTATGTAGCACATTTTGATGTGGTTAAGTTGTCATAATATGCAATAAACCCTAAAGTGGAATTTGTTATCCACTTTGGAAAATTGCCTATGATATGGCTCTTGCTGCAGTCACTGAAAAGACCTTTGGCAGATGGCAGTGCCACATTTATTGTGCCATAATTTAAACATTTCAGTAAACTCAAATTGTACCTGATGCAGTTCTTTAGCTCTTAACTAAAGTGGCTCCTCCATGATCCCACAGTGAAGCATGTGGTTTGCTAATGAAAGACGTCTTTGGTTGTTGGATGTCTGTTCTGAATTAGGCCTAGTTTAAAGCCATAATCATCAGTTCCGGTTAAATGGATTTAATCAGGGTTCAGTATGTCTTTGCCTAATTCCAGAGGAAGAAACTAATGTTAAGGATATTGACTGAGTGTTTGAGCTGGTGTGAATTACAAGTCACACAAGAAGACATGACCCTCTTGTTGCTGGTGTAGTAGCATCAAGCAGTCCCTGTTTCCCTTCCACTTAAGTGGGTTATTGCAGTAAGTGTTAGGAAACGAGGAAGCGTAAATAGAAACCTGAGAACTGGGGCTAGTCATAAACACAAGGGTCACAGAGTGAGTAGCAGTAGTAGAAAAGTGTGTAGTCAGATTATGCAGAAATTGAATGATACGCTTGTACAATAAAGGCTAGGTTTCAAATTAGGTCTATCCTTCACATTTGTTTCTGATAAGCATGTGACCAGCAAGTGACCTGCAGAACATTATAAAGTAATGCAAATACAAGTGCCAGCATTACACACCATTACATAACCATCACATTCTAAGGCCCCAAAGATGTTATTTATTTACAAATTTTTGTAATATACTTTCTCAATTACTTTAAATTCAAGATCTTGAAATCCCCACTTTATGTTCATATTATTTTTTTAATCCTGGTCATGCAAATAACTGATTTTCTCATTTGATGTTGGAGTTTACTGCTGCATGATGTGAATACGATAACTGTGGAGGGTTTTACAACTTGCTAGGAGAACACTATGTACTGTCCCATGTCATATCCTTCAGGTTCTATACTCAGCCTAGACGCTGTCATAAACAGTGATTACATGCAAGATGCCATAGATGCCTCTGGCCAGCAGTATTCTGGCTCAGGAACTAAACCAATTTAGTTGTTGCTTTTGTGGTTGAAAAGTACAGACTTAGATTTTTAAAAGAATTATTAGTACATATTAGGGTATGAAACATTAGAGTGGCTTTCCGGAGCAAATTCTGTGTCTTTGTGGTACAGTACAAAAATCTGCCATTTTAACATGGACTATGTAGACTTCTATATCCAGTGTGCGTGTTGTCATGGCCTGTGGGACCTGGCATGTTCTGACTCTATAAAGTGCAAAGGTGGGATACACACACAAATTTTCACTCAAGCTGCTCACTGAGTCATATAAAAGCAATTATCTATACATCACTCGCCAAAACAATTTGAAAACAATTAACGCTGAGGCCGGCTGTCGGTGACTAAGTGAAACTCATCCAGCGTGCAGAGCACACAGTGTAATTACTGTGTATCTAGCTGCTGAGCCTTACCATGCATTAAATGTGCCACCACAAGCATTGAGAGAGAGAGAGAGAGAGAGAGAGAGAGAGAGAGAGAGAGAGAGAGAGAGAGAGAGAGAGAGAGAGAGAGAGAGAGAGAGCGCACGAGTGTGGGAGTGTGTGTGTGTGTGTGTGTGTGTGTGTGTGTGTGTGTGTGTGTGTGTGTGTGTGTGTGTGTGTGTGTGTGTGTGTGTGTGTGTGTGTGGCATTGCATAATTGCATATCTAGACCTTTGATTGTACAGGGGTTTATTCTAGCGGTTTTAGTTGTGGCTCATTCATCTTGTTTCATTCTCACCTTCTTGTAACAAAAAACATTAGCAAGCCAGCTCCAGTTTCTCTGCTCCCTGTACCAAGATTCCTTATGCCCTCGCCTGCTTCATGCTCTGATAGTGGCATGCCTGGCAAAGGTCATCACTTCAGTCTAGTTGACCTATCTCTCTGGGACAAACATCTGCCCCCTTTTTTGCCTCAGTCTGGCTGGCCATGGCTTTTTACATAAGTCTGGCTTCACTTCACTTTAAAGGCACTTTACTTGTTTTGGGGCAAGCAAAGCCAAGCAAGAGCCACTTATGTAACAGGACAGGGTAAGCTCATTATGCCTTTTCCTGGATTTGACCCTGGAAAAAAGTTGACGTGATATAAACCAATTTGCCAAATGCCCACGCACAGGCCTTGCCTTCAGGGAGCAGTTAAAGGTACTGGCTTGTAGAAGTGTTGAAGCTTGAGAAAGTGGTTGGCAAGTGCTTTTAGGAGTATTTTTAAGTGTTTATGCTCTAAGGGCATGACTGTCTGGCAAATTCAAATTCTGCACATATATATATATATATATATATATATATATATATATATATATATATATATATATATATATATATATATATATATACAATTTCTATTTCTAGAAGGCCATACCCATTTTCCAACATTTTATGACTTGTTAAGAAACATAATGCCTCTCTGATGGTGCTAATTCTTAAGTAAATATTTAGTCAAATGTGACATAGAAGAAGTCTAATATAGTGGCAGTCCTCCTGCCCCTCTGTATGCTCTGTCATGTCTGCTTGGAAGCTGTGTGTTAATCGTTAGCATTCACTGAGTCCTTCTCTCACCTGGGGCTCTCAATCCTATTAGCCTAAGTGTCCTAACTGTACAAAGTGTAGCACTGTTTGATCACTGTTGCTTAGCTGAGACACATATCCTTTTTTTCCAGTGACACCCCTGATCTTCTGTAGACCTGATCCCCTTAACTCTGCTCAGGGAGAGGGACAGTTCAGCTTCTCTACTCTCGTTTTTGACACACTGCAGTGCCTGCACTCTTAAAGTCATGATAGTCGCTTTAAAGCCTGGTGACATATGACTCTTAGAAGAGTGCTGTTTGTGTTAGCATGTGTGATGTGGGTTTATTAATGTATTGTACTATATCACATGACTGTTCATTTCTACAATCTACAATCTAGTCAGAAGGTGTGGTTTTTCTATAACTACACAGCCACAGGGATAAACTGTGACAGTTGTTTATGTTTTTATTTAACAAAAAATAAGATCTGATTGATAATTTTAGTGTAAGCAGACAATAGTGTGACATTTGGCATGGCAGACATGAGCACTTTCTAACAATTAGTAAGTTTTCATATAAAGGAAATTCTACAAGATAGAGGAGTTTGCACTCTTTGGCTTCTTGATAACAGGAAAAGCTTATTTTGGTGGGGGTGTTTTACGGTAGGTTATTATTATTATTATTATTATTATTATTATTATTATTATTATTATTATTATTATTATTATTATTATTATTATGGATTACATTATTTTTCTTATTATTTTAAGTCTCTCTCAAGATGTAAGACAGAGGGGAAAAGGCCTGTTTACAGCTGCTAAAATGTCCCAATCCATTTTCCTGGAACTTATTTTGTGGACATTCCACATCATTAAATGTGAGTATTATATGTATAAATAAGTGTGTCATTTATTAATGAATGAAAATTTATACTGCACTTGTTCATTTAAACAGTAGCTCTGACTTTTCAACTCTGGCCCTGATTAATTATTACCTCTTTACCACTTTTAGCTCTTCACTCTCTCTTACACTCTCTCTCTCTATTTCACTCTCTCTTTTAAGCTTTCTTATTTTCTCTCTCTATCCTTCCTTTTCTCTCTTAATCTCTGAGGCACTTCTCCATCAGTCGTGTAGTAGAGCTTCTCTCTCTCCCTGACTGGTCTCTTGCTAAAAGACCCATGTGTTTTCAAATGCTTCTGGATGGAAAATCGAAGCTCCGCTTCTCTGTTTATCAAGCAGCCGTTCTGTCACCCAGCCGGCCAAGGCACAGCACAAATTGGTGACAGCAACCCAACAGACACACACAAACACACACACACACATGCACACACACACACACACACACACACACACACACACACACACACACACACACACACACACACACACACACTTCTCTGCAAAGTAGACTGAGAGCAGCATGGGTTGTTGTTCATTTTTATTACCTGTGTCAGGAGAAAAGAGAGGGGTGAAAGGTGGCTAATGCACACACACACATACACACACTGTGGTTAGTTAACCTACTTGTCTCATGGGGAGAAAGAAAAGATGGCTGTGTTACAGGGAATTTCTGCCTTCTGTAACCACAAGAATATAAGCAGGGCACAAATTGAGACTTCCCCAAACACCCCCTGAACTATGCACAAATAAAAAAGAGAAAAAAAGGAAAAGGGCTTACACTTTGAAACACTCTCAGACTGCTAATTTAATAAAACCTTCCTTTTTTTTCAGTACTTGTGCAATTTTAATTTTAGCAGATATGAGCTTAAACACATTTATGCATTAGTCAAAATATTGTATTTTAAGTCAACCACCACTCAGAAAACTCTAAGTGTTCACCACAAAAACAAAGACATTGCCTGCTATCACACTCATACACATGCTTAGCGTTCATTCAGTAGGTTCAGGGTTAGCACGAAGACTTGTTGTCAAGTGCAGTTACTTAGAAAACCTAAAACATGAACTAAATGGACACTTGCAAAAGTACAACATTAAGAAATTATTCAGTGGAGAGAAATACATGCTTAAGTGGAGTGTTTACCATCAGAGTAGCGGTTCAGCACAAGCATTGATGTGATGTTGGTGACATCAAAATCATTTATTGCAATTAAATGAAGACAAATTTGATAGACATTCATGCAGTAAATATACATTGTCTCATACATAAGTTTTCTTATTTATTATAGAGTTAACATTAGAATTGTAAATATACATAGGAAGTTAACATCAGCCTTCTAATTCTTGTTTAATTAAACCACAACATTTTTTGGGGAAGAAACTTGCCATTGCGTTAAATAGCTCTTATTTTTGACACTTTATGTGAAAATGTTTTCTCTATAAAATGTGGCAAAATCTGAAAGGTGGTAATTTGCGGACTGTTCCAAATTTTGTAAGAGCGTATTCATGGATCCTGACCTATGCATAAGAAAAAAACTACACACACTTTGATACATTTTTTTCTAAGTAAAGATTTCTGCTAAATGCTATAAAAATGTAAATAGCAGCTTTTCTATATTTTCTGCTCTTACATAATACAAAATCCATATAGTGCTTGAGGGTTTGTTTCCATTTTTTTAGTTATTGTGAACTAAATATGTTTTCCCATTTGTGACTTTCCTGCCTTTAATGTTGTACCTTTGAAGTCAAGACCATTTCATGGGAAAACATTTGAAATTACTCTTCTAATGTTAATTGGCCCACCATTATTAGACCTAGCATGGCCTCTGTGTGTTTTCTGTCAAAGAGTAGCATGCAGCCATGGAAGATGGATGAGATTCAGATCGAAGGAAATTATAGTTATTATAGTGCTGCAGGCCAATTTGCTTTGCAGATCATTTCTATACATTTTGTGCATGTGTTGCTTTCACTATAGTAATGACCATCATCTTAATAATGCAAGCCATGGTGGAGATAAATAAAGAAGCCATAGGTTAGACTACTGAGAGCTCAACCTCTGCTCATTGTGCCTTACCCACAATGATGCCATTTAATAGGGCATTGATTCTGAGCAATGTGGGTCAATTTGTGGAGATCGATACAGTGTGTTTGTAGCTACAGGAGGGAGAGGGGGGGGATGCCTACAGAATACACATTCAGTAACAAACTCTTTAGAAACTTCTAATATAAATATTATATACATTTACTGACCACTTTAATAGGAATAGCTACATAAAATCATGCAGATATACATGAGGAGCTCAAACATCAGTATGGGAAAAATCTTTTCTTATCACACCAATCATCAGAATGAGGAACATCTGATCTTTGTGGCTCTGATAGTGGCATGGTTGTTGGTACCAGACAGACTGGTTTTCAGGAACATCATCAGTAAAGCATACACAGTGGATAAAAACAAAAAAAATCCCAGTGACAAGGAGGAAATGCCTGGTTGATTAGAGTGGTTGGAGGAGAATAGCCAGATTGGTTGAGCTGACAGGCTCAATATGATGGCTACAATAACTCAAATAATCACACTTTATACTCATGGAAAGCAGAAAAGCATCTTCTGAGACACAACATATGAAACTTTAAGGTGCATGAGCTGCAACAGCAGAACAACACATCTTCAAGGTTCAAGTTTTGTCAGTCAAGAATGGGAATCTGTGATTAGACTGGATACAGGCTCATAAGTTCTTTGACAATATTAGCTCTGTGTTATTAGCTTGTATGGGTATTTCTCACAGTTTAAGAACATATTGTAACAAATTTGCATCGTTTTAAAAAAAATATATATTTATAAACATAAAACAATGTAATTAAGCAAGGTAGACTGACATGGAAAGTAAGTACAGAGAACAAGGAATGTATCTGAGAGGAGTAAGGCACACAACTTAATGAGACACACTAGTTGTCTGACCCAGGTCTTACTGATGATACATGTGTATATGTTTTTACTGGCATTGCATAGTGGCACTAGGGGAATAGAGAATCTGATTTTACAGAAACTGGAACTTGCTTCAAAGAAGACAGCTACTATCCCCCTCTGATAGAGCTCAAGCTAAAGAAAACAGCAAGCCAGTAAGACGCACATATATACGCACATAGTCATTACTCAAATACACCACCTCACATCTCTCTCTTTGCTTCAGCCTCTCGGAAAATAAATTGCATCCCTTTGTTTAATGATCCTCTTCATTTCTCCCAGCTTGCACACACATCATTCCATCTCTCCATCCTTGTATCCCTGGCCCACTTTGTCTGACCGTCAAGTGTTTCTGTCACTTATGCTCAGATTTTGTCCCTGACTAATCCTTCCTCCATGCTTATACCTGAGGGTTTTGCTTTTTGACATGCTGCCAACGTATGCGTATCTCTTTCATTCTCTCTCTCTCACACTCTCTCTCAGAGGTGGGAAGATTTTGACAAAAGCCAACTGGGTTCCAATAATCCAATACATACAAATCCATCTCTTCAAAACAAACTCACACATAGACAGAAGCCTACCGTTATTCAGGCGAAATGGGCCATAGTTGGGGGATCCGCTCTTTCTTCCCTAGAGAAAATGCTTCATTAGCCAGTCTCTTTCCAGTCAGTGTGAGAGCGAGAGTGAGGGAGAGGGGGTTTGTTGAATTATTTACAAAATCCTACTTAATTGGTATTAAGTTTTTAAATGGGGTCAAGTGCTGTAGTGCAATATCACACAGGCCTTTCTTTTCCTTTACTCTAAGGCATCTTAGCTGAGGCAGGATGCACAAGTGTTTCACAGACTGCACAGAATTCATTTGATTAGAGGATAAGGATTACAAAAAGGCAAGCAGTAATAAAATCCCCTGTCAATTTGAGACTCATTGGTTTATTATTTGGACAAGGAGCAAATAGGTATTAAAGACAGGACTGAGATATGATATAATATCTGAAATAATCCTGAGCAACTCAAATGTTAAATACTGTCAACTGGTGGACCAAGGGCCTAGATGTATATCCAGAATTTCAGTGGATTGAACTATGCAACATGTTGCTAACATTAAGCCAGTATGAACTATGAAAACAGTGGTTGTTTCACACATAACAAGTGACAGAGTTTAGATTCTCTAGTCTACTGTGAATTAATGTCATTGTTTTTAAAAAAAATAATGTTTACAGACACAATGTGTCCTACATACAGTTAGGAAATCTTTACCAAGTATTAAAATGCTTTTGACATCATTCAGACTTGTTATTTGCTCATCCAAAAAGGAATTTCATGTCTTGAAATCACTATGAACAATGAACAAGCACAAATTTTAGATTAATGTCTAGCAAATCAGGTGTATATACTATCAATTTGTATTGATTTTTTAGAAAAAACATAGTTTCCATAGTTCATATTAGCACATTGTTATCACACCTAAATATCAACACTGGCATAATGTGCCATGATAATTTTATATCAGTTTCATATTCACTGTATCTTACCACTAATGCAGGTGGGATTTAGCATATTACTAGCCTGTATTGCATTTCTTTAATAAAGTTAATTTATTTTTCTGTCAAGTTCTTAAGGCTATTGCTCATCTTCTGCTGAGTAATGTTGCTAGTGTGCAACTAAAGATGAAAGATCTTTAGTTCTTGACTGATTTTCCTTTTCACCCATCTTTAAGAGATCACAAACTTTGAACCCTGGTCCCCATGACCACATACCTGTCTCTCATTCTGCATGACCAGCATGCCTCCATCAAGGGGAGGCATGTAATGCATGTAACACGCACTATGCAAAACTTCTCTTGCTCCCAAATTCACACAGGTGGGCTAGCCTGCTCTCAACTCATCCACACCAGTGACTGGCTTTGTTCCTGGCTGGGACGCTCCATTTGATGGCATGAAGAAAAGCATTCTCCTTCGAGAGAGCTCTTCACATGCAGTGGAGGGGAGCCGGGCACCGCAAAGGAGAGCGCGGAAATGGCTTCTCATCAATCATGTTACACAAAGTCTCAAGGGAAGAAAGAAGCAAGTAGGCCTTCAGCTGTCTGCGTGGGCTGCAGTCTGGAGATCTGAACAGACAACCTGCTTCCTGGATGCAGACTGCATCCAGTTGGAGACAGGCATGGGCATAAGATGGACAGGTGAAGAGGTGAGGCAGAGCAACTGATAGCTCTGCCAGTTAGAATCACACATGACCCACACGAGCTAAACCAGAGTGCCCTTAATCAGTTGTGTCTAGACCACCTGCTTTAAAGACATTCCCTTATGCCTAAAAAAAGTAAGGGGATTGAAAATGCAGACTGGAGAAGGAGATTGCATTTTTCCCTTTTGCTGTCAATTGCAATACAATGTAGCATTTATTCATCTACAGTTAGTGTCTCATCCTTTCCGGAGTTGCAGTCGATCTGGAGCCTATCCACAGAACACACCCTGGGAATACACCCATAGTGGGGACCCAATTCATTTCTGGGCACCAACCACACTCAGTCACACACATATTCAGACCTGGGGAAATTTGTTGTACCCGAATCAACTTATCAGTGTGTTTTCAGAGGTAGGAGCAAACCAGAGAACCCTGAGGAAACCCATGCATACTCTAGGAATACATTTGATACTCCAGACTGTAGCCCAAACTCAGGATCAAACCAGAGACACTGGAGGAGTAAAGCAGCAATGCTGATAGTGTACGCTGATCTAAATACTCGTCAATCACGAGAGTTTAAGATGTTCCCTGATGTTCTAAGAGATGTGAGCACCCACTGAAGTATTTGTTCTCATATAAACAGTTGAACTTTTTTTTTTCAGCCAGACATTCTGAGGATGGGGGTCCATTGAATTTTGATGAGCCCACTCAAGCCAGTGTCACCATTTCTTCTGGGAAGCTTTGAAGGCCAAAAACTCTCTTTCCCATGTCTTATTTTTTCTGTGCTGCGTTCAGATTTTTTTGGGAGGAACGTGCAGGGGCAGAGCTTGGGAGATGTGTCTTTTGTTAAGTGGGTATCTCAAGTGTACAGGCCTCTGTAGCATCTTTGTTTCAATATGTTAGGGTTCCCTTTCAGTGAATGGTTATGCCATTGAAAGTCTCAAAAGAACCTTCTGTAGAAATAGACGAACTGAATCTTTATAAGAGAAAGTGATGAACATCTAAAATTCTAATATGGTTTTAAACAATTCATAGTTCAAACATTGAGATACCCTTTGTAGAGTAATTAGCATGCACTCAGTGGTCATAATACCAGTTGTCTTGACTATTTTTTTTAGAGTCATTTCTTTGGATGCCTTTTGGCCACAGTTAGTGTGCACCACTCTAGGTATGTGCCTATCTTGAGTCATGGTTTGGAACAGATTTGGTTCCCTTGTAAATCATTTCATGCTAAGCTGTTGCTCTGTTGGAAGACTCCCTTCCTCAATTACCCCCATGTGTATATTTTAATGCACATGGCTCTGTGAGAAACTACGAATAGGAGTCAATGCAATTGGTGGGAATTTTTGTGCAAACAGGGTGGCTGTTGGATGATGTATTTTGTTTTGCTGAATAAGAAAGATCTTAGCTGTTCAGTGTTTCTAACTTGTTTCTGCTTAGTGTTTCTAAGTTAAAATACGTTGCTTGTGCATCAGACATATGCTTGGCTCCCAAATGTGGATCCCTGTATTTTTATCATATATGTCATATCTTTGCTGAGTAATGTCATTGAGTCATGCCAGGACACTGTTGAGACTGACACGATTATTGGATATTTGTTGACGTAATGATGGTGATGCTGTTCAAACTGCAACACTTGTATATGTTTATTTTGTATAATAAAATATTAGTGCCTTGTCCTGGAGATTTTCCAGTGATACCTCAATGTATAATTTCTGCTGAATTTATTGGCATTGTGTTGTAGACTACTGTAGACTCCTGCCTCTCTCTCTCTCTCTCTCTCTCTCTCTCTCTCTCTCTCTCTCTCTCTCTCTCTCTCTCTCTCTCTCTCACTCTCTCTCTTTCTAGTGATTGATCCCAGGTGCTATAGGTCAATCAAACTATATTTGCTTTAAGTTCATTAGGTGAGTCTCCATCTATTTCTCCCTTCCTGGCTCAAATCTTCTCAATTGTACTGATACATAATGAGAATCTCTTTGTCTTTTTTTTCTTTCTTATATATGGGCAAATCATATGTAACATATATACATGAGTAAATTCTTCCCTCATCTACAGCTTTTGTGATTTAGTGGCAAAATTGGAAAGAAAGAATTATTGTTAACGTGGATGTTCTATGGCTGAGTAGTCAGTAGAACTTGGTCGTAATTCAGCCGCTGAGCATCTAGTTAGTCAATCACTTGATCTGTAATCACAAATGCTGCCAGATATTACATGAATGATGAGTGGTAATAAAAGCTCTTACTTTCCCCGCACTGAGATCTTAAGTGTTATTGGCAGGGGCAGCCTTGTCCCAGGGGAGTCTGAGCTATGAAACATAAGCCCTGATATAAACGTATGTGGGTGTGGACTGTATGAATTGTATAGAATGTAGGCTATGGATAAGTTTATTCCAGGTCCTCTTGAGTTTATCATAGCTCATTTAGTTTTCCTTCTGAAATGATTTCATTTCAATATAGTTCACACTACAGTGCTCTGAAGTGCACTGACTTCTTATTAGTAAATCTTTCTAAATGTTTTCACTATTTGTATATCAATTCAAGTACCTGACACAAACAATACAAGACTCATTGCCTTTTTAAAATAGTGCAAACATATTGATTTTTTTGGAAGTATTACATTTCAGCTTTGTTTTCACCTTGCTCTTGGCCAAAGGACCAAGCATGACAGCTTTATTGATACAAGAGGCTATAATAATTATGGCTTGCACTATTGATTGCCTACCTATTGATGAAATCATATTTTACTGTAGAGCTTTGTGGATCTGATGCAAACCTGCAGAATGTTTAAATCTCTGTCTCAAACCAGCCATGAGTGATTGTCTGTATATAGAAGGAAGCATTCAACCTAGAGATAAAATTTCTCTCCCACACAGATAAAATGCATCAATCTTTATGTTTTAGCCAGTCTAGACAAAACATCAAATTCACTGATATTTTCTGTTCACAGACAAATAAAAAATACATGTTTTTTACCGGGCTGCAACTTTGATAGTACTTGTATAGGGGGGCCTGTTAGGTGGTTCCCGCCTGACTATTTCATATGATAAAGGGCCATGCTGATGCTGTTTCTGTCATGCTTGATGATGATTTGTGGTGTCAGTGTTAGATGAATACACATTCTCCCAATGGAGGATGATGTGGTTCAAATGTCCCATGGTAAATATGAATAGAGATTAATATGACAGGGGGGCATGCCACTACGAATAGATAGTGAATGAGAAAGCGGGTGAAGACGTATTGAAATAAAATTTGTTGACTGTTATATTTGTCACTAAAAGACTTTTTACACGGCTCTGTAATATGTCCTTGTGTGAACAATTTACTGTATTCCTGCTCTTTGATCTTTGCTAGACAAAAATAACAGCAGAACAAAAAGGAAAAACGAAATTTATTACTATTGAAGGGAAGGAAAATAGCTCTTTTGACTTGGGTTAAAATGTGCTGCACTAGACCGTGTTTCCTTCTTGGCTAACAGTTCAAACAAAGATTGTTCACTCTTTTTTTTTCCTCAGCCAGGGTCTTAGCCACCAGGGTGCCGTTACAGAAGGACTGCAGAATGGTTTTCAGATTTAAGGGCCGAATGCTCACAAATGTTCTTGGCCTTGCTGTTCAGTGACAACACGTCCCAGTTCTGACTAGAACACCAAGGCCAATTTTGGCAGGCATGTAAGAATTTCCTCTGCTTTTATTGTATAATCCCTAAGCATTGATTTTATTCAGAGTAATAATTGTTTAAATGTTTATGCTCACTAAGTATGCAATAACATTATCTTGGTGTGTGGCCAGGTGTATGTGATAAACAGCAGAGACATTTTAGAGTCAGTAGAGTCATGTCTGATTGAAATGCCAAGGAAAATTCTTCATCCTTTTACTTTGAGGAAAGGAATAAAGGGGGCTTTCCGCAGTCTTCTAATGATAGGTTTTCTACACTAAAGCAGTGTTGCTTAATTTAACACATAATTCAATTTGAATATTTTGTAATATAATAATAATAATAATAATAATAATAATAATAATAATAATAATAATAATAATAATAATAATAATAATAATAATATAGATATACTCATATGTATAAAGCATAAGCTTTCTTTATTTTGTTTGTATATCAGAAGACTCAAAAAGGTGCCACTAGCAAAGTTCTCACTTACAGAAAACATTAACATGTTAAAACGTTACCAGTCTGCTGTTCCTTAGTAATTGAATCAAAAGGAATAGAGTGGAGATTCCCTGTGACAGGGTGATGGATATGGAATAAGTAAGCAGTGAATTTACAGAAGCTGATGGCATTTGAAAAAGAGAGCGTTTTCCACCCATCACTCCTTTTATCTTCCCTCATAAATCACTCCTGCTAGGCTGCATAAATAGGACTCATCTTGTCATCCTCTCTCTGGCACCATGTA
The DNA here is from genome assembly GCF_022655615.1 of Tachysurus fulvidraco. Taxonomy (NCBI): domain Eukaryota; kingdom Metazoa; phylum Chordata; class Actinopteri; order Siluriformes; family Bagridae; genus Tachysurus; species Tachysurus fulvidraco. Next base: position 12,455,265 of record NC_062526.1, read on the forward strand.
GTTCCACTTTAACCTTTACTTGTGGCAGTGGCGCCCACATTAAAAGCTGAGTGACCCTCCTGACCTTAACTATTCATATTTTATAGCTATTAAAAGACTAGGGAAATTTAGACAACAATGTCTCAACTGTATGTGCATGTGAATATCTTTATCATCATTATCTCATAGTCATATGAGACATTAGCTTAAGTGAAATATTCCAGATGGTGCAGATAAGAAGCAGTTGTGTGTAGAATCAATGTGTACATCTTTAACTTTAGAAATTTTTCTCTGTCTTGTTCCCTGTGAATTTCATTTCACTCTCTAGTCAGTCATATAGCCGTGCTAACCTTTGACTTTGGCCCCCATTTTAAAGGCTTTGCTCTTTGCCCCAGGTCCATTAGACCTGACTAAAGTATACTTTAATAATTGCCATGGCTGCCATCAAATGAACATATGAGGGGATAGAAAAAAGGAGCTCGACCAGTAACCTTTTGGCCCCTAGGTCAGGCCTTAGAGCAGATGTGTCCACTGAGACGATCAGTTTGACCTGCAGCTCTATACAGTATGGGTCTGAGCATCAGCGTTATTGATAGAGTCTGGCAATTTTTTATAGCTCTCTCGACCTTCGACATGCAGCAGAATAAAGTGGTTCCTATCAACCACTACCAAACAAAAGATCAAATGGTTATGTCAAGGTTGCATTTAAATGAACATAAAGATTGATGTTTGTGTGTACATAAGCATGAAGCAAGTTTTTTGTTTATGTCTCATTTGCAAAGGAATCTAATAAATGCAAATTTCTATGAATTTAAACAAATCAACCTTCTCTGACAAGTTACAAACAATTGAGTTTAGAGCTAGGGGCAGTTGGGATATATATATAGTAAGAAATCCAAATAGATCACTCTAACTCTTAATATTTTTAATAAAAAATAATGAAACCAATTTTATAGTGGTAGATTATACTGAACAGATTGTTCCTATATAACTATTTTTCATATATAGTGTTTGTAAACTGTATACTGTATATTACAACAAGCTAAATATGAATAATGTGAGTGTGAATAATAATGCAGAGAATTCATAGCCTTTAGCAAGTTGTCTGAGTTTATTTGAAACATTGTCATCCACAGAGAATGATTGTATGAGAAGCAAACATCATTTTATGGATGGTGTATGCATCTTATCTCTCTTTAGCAGTGACACAGCAGCTGATGTATCAAAGCCTTCAGCTGCTCACATGAAACGTTTTCTCTCAGCGTGGAAACAATGTACATAAAAAAACATGACAAAACGATTTTTTTACCTCACCTCGCTTGTTTTGCTTGGATCCCATTATTTTTCATCTAGCATTTTCACCTTTTGAATTGTTTTTCTAGTTTCCAGCATTGCATTTATTCAGCTATTCCTTGTGAATTGCATTCAAATTATTTCAGCATTTGAGGCTAGAAAAAAAAGAGGAAATAAAAAGTAAACCCTTTGCCTGGCTGCCCCTCCCCTTAACAATGCTAGTTTTTTTCATAACTGAGGCTTGGGCTACAGCTCAAGCACTGTGATTAAGATAAGCCAACCAGAGCTGGACAATTACCTGACGACTAACCTTTTCTGGAGCCACTTAAGGATGTAAGAACCCCTAAGAACCATTGTTTTTCATGAGTGGAACACAGCACTTGACAGCAGCAGCCTGGTGAGAGAGAAGCCAGCAGCTAGCAATATCATGTTTGAGATTACCTAATCCTACAACACATCTGAGCTGAATGACTTTGGTCCATCAGAGGAAAACTGAAATTGCTGTATTGAAGGAAGAATTGACTCAGGCTTAGTTTTCATAAATTTGTCATGAAGGATTTTTTTTTTCTGTAAACAATGCAGAATTTTAGTATGGAATTTAAAATATATGTAGCATGCTACTGTGCTAAATATTTACATTTAAATTGCAAAGCTCATAGACCCCTTTACTGTAAAATATATTACACAAGCACAATCCAGTCATTCAAAAATTAGCTTCATTATTTTACCGTTTACAAAAACATGATGCATAATTCTCAGAACCATAGAGATTTTTATTCCTGAACCATCCACCATCAAGGACCACCGTAGGTTTTTGGGTTACTGAAGTTTAGATTAACTCTATTAGATTCAAATGATCAATCACATTAGTTAATAAATATACGAACTTTAAGAATTCAATTAAGTAGTTTTTATAAAGGCCTGCTTTGATTTTGACCACCATAAAACCCACCCAGTTACAGTGTAAAACTTTTTAAAATGATCGATTCTGTTAAATTGTGTACTGAACATTCAACCTTACATAAATGCATATGTATATTTTTATAATGGAGTTGTAGTCATCTATTATGCTAAATGTACTTGTCTGACATTATTTTCAAATATGATAGATTACAACAAATAATGTAAGATTTGTTCAGCTGTGTGTGTGTGTGTGTGTGTGTGTGTGTGTGTGTGTGTGTGTGTGTGTGTGTGTGTGTGTGTGTGTGTGTGTGTGTGTGTGTGTGTGTGTCTGTGTGTGTGTGTGTGTGTGTGTGTGTGTGTGTGTGTGTGTGTGTGTGTGTGTGTGTGTGTGTGTGTGTGTGTGTGTGTGTGTGTTTCCAGGTCCCTGGGGGAGCACATGGGGAGCCCTGGCCAGAGCATTACAAGCACTCTGATCCTCTGCCCAGGTCTGCCACACAGCAACCACATCCTTTCAGGCAGCCCACTCATACATAGACCTCCGTTCACAGGGATTTGTGCCATGTGATACATTCAGTGCTCCATTAATTTTACAGAACAAGAAATACCTAATACAAGTAGCTTCAATAAACATTATTTAGTAAATTTTAAACCACCGTAAAAGACAGAGTAACTGCTTGTCTGAGTCATCACAAGATGGAAAACCAGGATTAACCTGAGAAGTCAGACAGATGATCATTACCAATCCATCCTGAGTCGAAAACTGTAAGTATTCCAGGCTTGAGGCTTTGTTCGGACACAGCCCAAGCCTCCTCGTAAGGTTCATGCACATTGTGAGGCCTTCAGAATACAGCGCCTCTCAACTTCTGCTCCTGACATAAAGTCAGGGGTTATTTGCTGCTATTTTTACAAGAAACGGTTTGATTTGTCTTAGGCCATTACCGTCTATTACGGCTGGGAGTCTCCGGGAAGGAGGTGGGAAGCGGCAAACGCTGGCTTTCTGCCTAAAGAGAAATCAATGAAACAAATTAATCCTTCGCAGGCTGCGGTGACACTGTAATCCATCATTCAGAGGCGCTTTTACACACCGAATCAGAGAGTCTGGGCTCAGGGAGAAAGCCCCGAGGGACAGGGCTCACACAACACACTCTGGCACAACACATACACACACATACATACACATACACACGTACAAGGCTAGACACACAGTAAAGACAGCTGCCACACAGCTGCAACCCTATAGTCCTGTGTGTGAACACAGAGGGATGAAAGACAGATTATAAATACAGCTACTGCATGATACAGGCCATAATCCTGTATCCTGTGTGTCTTGTGTCTATTGGGCTGTGTCCTCTTAAAGGCAGGACATTGGGATTTGCTGTTTACTTATTCACACTGCACAAAAAACAGGTATGACAGGAAAGATTTATAGGAAGGTCCACTAAAAAGGAGCGGAATACAGGAGGAGAAAGAGAAAGAGAGAGGGGAATCACAGTGGGGGTGGGCATTGAAAACAGCGATCTCTTTTCCACCCACCATCACCTCACCATGTGGTGTTGCATTGTTCATGTAGCAGCACATTCATGCACATTGTTCCAACATTCAGACCCTCTGTTGCATGCAAGCATTCCCATGGCTTCTCCTTCAGCCTGCTGAAAAGGGCAGGTGTCATCACCCACAAAATTAGGGCTGTGGTCCGTTCAGCACCACGAATGGTTAAAAGCTTAGCTATGCTTCTATACAAAGGTTATGCCCATAGACACCCCACCCCACCCAATAAAAAAAATCCAGTAATACATACCACATTGTTGCCAGCCAATAAGAAATTCATAACTACACACATGATCGGGCCACGTGATCCGCAAAGGGAAGCATCTTGGTCCTTTGAGGGCTGTACACAATAATGCCCTCGATAAACCATGTGATATCAGACAAAGGGAGACATGGGGACGACGACAAGATGTACATGCTTGTGGTCAGTTTATTTCATTCAAATACATGATGTTTCCTCTAGTAGTGTTGTACAATTACACTGAAGGCTGAAGTCATATTTTGAAGATTAACAATAGACTGTATATCTGCTTTCATGCCAGTTGTATCTCAGTTGTATAAGGTATTCACCTGTGCTCTCAAAAATGCCCAGACATGCCCAAAGCAAGGAAAAGGTGTTCACCTATAAATAAGTAATACAGAACCAGGGGATACACATTAATTTCCTTGTCATCCTAATAGGGGGTGCCACTTACCTTTAACCATGCTCTGATAGAGAAGGAAGCACAGCTTTTGTTCACGCTGGCATGGGTAAATCCCAAATACCTAGAAGGAAAAGTGCAGGACACAACGAGGGGCCAAAATGGTATAATACTTGTTCTTGATGCTCTGTCAGACATGACATTAGCATCAAACGATAACAGTGAACATTAAGTAAGCCAATTATCATTTTGGAATATGAGGAGATATTTAGCAGCCACATACTGTGCAGTCATGATTAGGATAATAAAAGATGTGGCTGAGTTCATTTATCTTTATTCTTACTTTCTTTTCCTTTTTTTAAATTATATTGGTTTTTTTGTTCTATCTCTTTTTTTCTTTACATCTCCTTTATGCTGTTGACTTTTTCTTATGCCTTTAGCAAAATTTTTCAAGTTAGTGGATTTACTGCTAAATTCAGTTACTATTTTATAGACATTTCTACATAAGCTTACATAGACACTAGACAGAGAAAACATTACATTAGTTGTTATGTACATACAGATACAATCAGAAACAAAATCTTAAAACCAGCACAAATGAACGTACCTCCCCTGTTTCACACAAGCACACAAGACCAGCTTGATGTCAGCATACACTTGTGTACTTATATATATATATACACACAAATACACTGCTGCAATCCAGCTGGGACAGTATAAACATGGTCAGTTTTTACATTATAGTTACATCACAGCTGTTAATAGTTTATATTTACATGTCTCTAAACAGGTAGTATCTACGATTAATACACATTTCCAATATAATGCAGTTGTTATACAGGAAGCCTGACAAAAAACACAACTGTAAATACATTTTAATGTTAATATAAAATTAATGTTGCAATGCATGTTTCAGACCAGGATATTATAAAGCTAGCCTAGAGGAATGTGTGTGTTTAGGAATGACTGCTGCATTCTTTCCTCCTCAGATCTGATAGAGCTGATACAGAGAGGTGAAAGAGGACACACACATTGTACAGTGTGAGAGAAGGACAGAGCATAAACAGAGATGTAGGCATAGCATTTCCTGTGTTTGTTTTTCAGTGTGTGTGTGTCCGTACTGGTTATTAATATGGTTCTCGGCCTCCAAATGTTTTTAGTTAGGATAGCAAAAGAGTTTCAAACTCTTCCAAAAGAGTTTTACTTTAATGATTCCCTTGGAGGAAAAAACCCTTAAAGGCTCAATATTTTACATTTTTCTGAATGTGTGTGAACTCTTCCACTGTCTGCCATTTTATCAATCCACTCCGAGCTCCAATTTTATGACTTCTGCATATATACGGCTGAAAGAATGTCTGAGATTGCAGACAGATAATACACATCATTAAGAGAGAACAAATAGAGCTTTAACAAAGCAGTGATTCAGACAAAATATTTACAATCATTCTCATTCCAACATATTTAATGTATGTCTTAGCGAAGCATTCTTGAGTTCATGTTATTTTTATAAACCACACAATCATCACTGTTGATTGTGTTAGCAAGTTTGGTGCATTTTCATAAGAAACAGACTGCAACTAACAGAGTTGTCATTAAGCCATGTCACCACAGCTTTCCATATTCATGCTGACGAACATGCTGGAACAGAGAGAGGCAGGAACAGAACGTATAGGTGGACACACACGCTTTCATGAACATATTCAATCATCTGCCTGCCAGATGCAAAGAATGACAGAAACTGTCTCCAAAGCCCACACTTAGTCAAGTGGTTTGTCCAGAAATGACATTTCAGCATGGCAGTAATGATGAGGGAAGGATTTCGCTCAAATACTGACAAGATGGGCAAAGATGGAAAACTGACATTCTCAACTGCCCCTCCCAGTCTGTAGACATTCAGTGGTTAAGACCAATGCAAGAGCATCCAGGTGGTCCTATCTGACAAGAGCATAGGTTGTTTATTCAGTACAGTAACATTGTGGTGTTATACATAAACTTACAAATATAATTTAAATAAACAAAGTATACACACTGAAATGTTATACAGCAGACAATATTTTAATGTAATTCAATTATGCTTTTCTATATAAGTCACCAGGTGAAAATTAGAACCTTCGTTGTAGAAATAGATGAGAAATATCGCAGCCCCTGGGCAAAAAAATGTCCTATACCGCATAAACAGTGGTATTATGTTGCTGATATTATTATGATATTATTGCACTGTGTGTGGGCATGTGTGTATAGACATACCTGCAGCTGCTCAAGTTTCATTGTTAGCCAAACCTGTCAGGAAATCAGGACAACTTATTAACACACATAAATAGTTATGTGTTCTATTCATCACTCTCTCTCATACACACACACACACACACACACACACACACACACACACACACACACACACACACACACACACACACACACACACACACACACACACACACACACACACAAATACACACAGGCAAAAAGCAAAAAGTTTTTTTATTATTATTTTTTAATCTGTTTAATTGAGTAACAGACTAATCTGTTCATCAATTCAAGCATGTAAATAAAATAAGATCCAAAAATGGACAAATATTTTGGTTCTTTTGGTCTGTTTTTGAATCTGAATTTTTTTTTTTTACTTTTGAATAAAACATGCAAATAATAACATGCATCATATGCGAAGTATAGCTTTAAAAAAAATTTCAAGGTACTGTTTGAATGAACCCCCTACTTTCAGAAAGCAGTGATTATTTTCATATTGTTTTTGGTTAAAATAGGTGCGCTCTTTTTTTCAAATCTTTCACAGGTACAGTAGCTAAATGAGGATTGAGGGTACCTGCATTAATCAAGTGTCAGGACACACCAAATCACTTTCCTAATTCTTTTCTGCTATGCTGGGTTTTGAAAACAAAGAAACAAGACATTTTCTACCCTCTGGTATTTGGCAGCGTCTTAGTGTACCACCACAGACACACATTCAGTGCACAACACTGCTCCCTCTCTAGGTAAGTACTGTAAAACCTAAAGCCACATTCATTTTCATAATTAAATTTAATTACTCAAATAATATTAAAAATGTAATTAATCGAATAATAAATAATGAGAATATTCTTCATTGCAGTCAGTGTATGTTATATATGATTGCCGTGTACATGTTTACATAACGTTTTAAAACATGCCCCACAAGTGTGTGTGTGTGTGTGTGTGTGTGTGTGTGTGTGTGTGTGTGTGTGTGTGTGTGTGTGTGTGTGTGTGTGTGTGTGTGTGTGTGTGTGTGTGTGTTAGTTACACTGCTCTATGTAGGCAGTGTGATAAAACACTTTTTTGCTTACTCACTTTCCTTCCTACGTTTCTTTCAGTTTAAATCTGCTCATCTCTTTTTTATTATTTATTTGTTTGTTTGTTTGTTTTGCTTGTTTGTTTTTTAGTTTTGGGCATTTTGTTTTGTTTTATAAATGAAGACAGACTCAGACAGGCCAAATTCCAATTAAGTGCCTGCTGAGTGTTGGTTTAAGTCCACCACTATGGAGATGTGCTCTGTCTCACTAGAGCTTTCTCCAGCTCAAGCCTCTCTTCCAGCTTTTTCCACCCGTTTTAAATGATCAATACAGTATAAACATGCGGTCCCGAACTAACGCGGTTTTTGCAGTTCACCCACTGCAGATATACTTCAAATAATCCTTGCTAACTGACTTGCAAATACTTTAAACTTTGCTCTGTGATGCCCTGACATTATTAGCACGACATAAAACATAAAAATAAAAAGCACTGATAGGATTTAGACTCATATTGTGTAATATTGTGTTCAGTGAACCGCTTTATCTCAAACGTGATGTGAACTTTACTGCCGATTATTCCAGAAATAAGTATTGAACGCTTTCCTTTAAACCAACATGTTCTTTAAGTGTTAAGTGCGGATATGCAAAATTGAGTTGTGAAACTTATTTTCCCATCAAAAGTCTGAGCAAAGTTTGCTACTTACAATCCCATGGCGAACTTCACGTCCTGTCCATGTGTCAAAGTTTTCTCTACAAACTAGTTCCGTGTTCACATTGTGTAGCCTGGTGTACATGTGTCCTTGGGTTTGTAGTGGATATTTTGTGTTTTTAATTTTAATATAACTTTTTTGGTTAGTTTGTTTTATTTGTTTTTTTTTTTTGGTTTTTTTTTTTGTTTTTGTTTTTGTTTTGTTTTTTTGGTCAGTGAACCTCAGAGCCTAATTTGTTGTGGGTCCAGGCTTGTTGTGAACTCTGAGTCAATTTCTATAATCTCAGTTTCTGAGTGCGTCCAACACAATTAGCACATGTGCTCTAAATAGATGATAGGAGGCAATAAAGCCATTACGTCCAGCAGAAAAGTGCCATGCTGATCTCACCAGCCGCTCCTGCCACCAGCACAGTATATAACCTATTATATAGCCTTAAAAGTAGGCCCTATTGTGCTAGTGTTAAGAGTTGCATTCTGTTTATTGGATTATGTTTTTAAATATTAAAAAATCACGATAGTTATTTGTTTGTTTGTTTTTGTTTGTTTGTTTATTTATTTATACGGTGTGCCTACTTGCACGTACATTATTTCTGAAATCGTCTTTAGCTGAGCGCCTCTCATACGTTTACTCTAAAGATGTTATCACTGAATCATTTCAAAAAATTGGTTCTTTTTTTGTTACCGCTGAACTAATTGCACTTTCTACTTGTAATCAATGTGGGTTAGCATTTCTTACTTTAAAAAAAGATGAATAATAAAAAACGCCCTCGAGTCTATTTGCCATAAAATCCACTGACCGGTGCACTCTTGAGTGTGGTGTTGTATAAGAAAGTGTAAGAAATTTTGCTCATCTCTCACGACTGTGCGTTCCATTAAGAGCGATTAGATGATGTCCATTGAAAGTTGCTGATCCATAGAGAAAACGGCAGCGGATAAAAGGCGATTTCAAGTGACCTTTTCGTCCCTTTCACACCAATCCGAGCTCCTCAAATAGTTAGGGGATCAAATCGGACAAAAGCCCCCTCCTCTTCTCTTTCAGCTCCAAACTACTCAAGGCGACAAAACCCCTCCAACGGCTGTTCAGGGAAAAAGCAGCGAAGAGAAGCATCCGAATAATTGGTGCAAGCATCTTACATTTATTTGCAATAAAAAGTGGACGAATCATCAGGCTATTATTTATTATATATTGATATTTGGTATTTTGATCCATACTGATGAATCGATCTTATATATATATAGTTATTCTAATTGGTATCTATGTAATCAATATAATATATTTTCCTTTTATGTATATCTAGAAATACATTTTGCATATAGGATTTGGGTATGTTTACTAATACCTATACCAAGAATCTTAAATAAAGGCTGTAATTTTTGTGTTCTGTTGTCAATGTGCATATAGTATAAGTAAATATTAATATTTTTTTTGCTATTATTGATTATATATCAAAAGTGTAAGGTGTTTAATAACTATCGTCTTCTCTAGGGTCTAAATGATAATAAGAATATATGAAAATGCAAACCGTAGCAAACATGATTTTTTTTAAAGTGTGCTTTTTTTCTTGTTTGTATTTTTTTTTTTTTTCTTCTGGAGGGTGGTGGTGGTATGAATGTATAATTTTTGGCATGAGAGAAAAAAGATCTTGAGAAGTTTCTTAGAACTCAAAATATATGTAGTTAATATATTACTTTTAAGTGTCTAGTGTCTGCTGTGCCCTTAAAGGGCTTTAACTCACTAAGCAAAGTAGCAAAGTATATTTGCTTTTGTGTTCACTTAGTAGGTGGTCACTATCAAATGTGGCATTTTATTACCTTAACAGTTCTTCCTAAAGAAGTAATGAATTTATATGACATGGTAAGCATGTGTATTTGTGTATTCTTTATAAAGAGTAAGATTTATAAAGAAGACAAAATTAGTTTAACAAGATCTAGTAGTAACAAGTAACAAGTTTAAGTTCTTAGAATATTTATTTGGTTGATTTTTATTCATGTGTTTGTCTAAATCAGCATTTTAATAATTAAAAAGATAAAACATGGCACGTGAAAAAACACCCCTCTGGGGCAATATTTTATATAAGATCACTTAAATTATCAATATACCTGACGGGGTTATTAAAACTTTTGTAATTTTTATCTGTTAACCAAATACAACTACGTTAACATAGTACTAATGTCTGATAACGTCTGATCCTACATTATTAAAGTTACAACATTTAAACGCAGTAAATATTGTATTTTATTATAATTAGACTATATTGGTTTACTTTCAGCCGTTGTTTCATTTTCAGCCACTTATACAAGCTCAGGTAAGGTATTTACTTATTTATTTATTTATAAATACATATAACCATCTTAATCTATCAACAGAGCAGTAATAATATTGAAAATGGCTGAAATGATTTGCCATCAGTCTGCTTTTTCCCAAACGATACGAGTTTATAAATACATATGTAGGTTAATTGCCCGAAACGCAACACCAAAGTGTATTAATAAGTCACATCCTTTCAGACTTGCTTTTTTCTCAGTTGTTCTTTCAGATGGATAACTTGATCGTTTAATTGTGCTTTTAATCCGTTGACATTACCGCAAACACATTGCTATTGATCTGCTCATTATGTGGTCAAACGGGCATAGGTGAGAGTTTCAAAAAGTGATTTTGCACTTAGACGTTGACCAAAAACCTGTTATACATGGATTAAAATAAGTAAATAAAGTCAAGCGCTTGGGGGAGAAAAAAGCAAGCTCTAACTGATCAATAGATCCGCACGTAGCAGCTATCAGTTTGCAGCTTTCACCTGCATAAAAGACGTCTGGTTCAGGCTCAGATCTACATGTTCATAGTCTTAATAGCGAGTCGGCTATGAACCCGAATTTGCGACTTATGTGTAGTCGATGATGCGG
>NC_062526.1:12471501-12546501 GCF_022655615.1 Tachysurus fulvidraco
TGCTGGACAAAAAGGCCTACGACGCCATATAGGTTTGCAGGAAGGCGTTCGTGCTGGTTTGAGGTTTTGAGAGCAGTTTTGCACAAAAATATGTGTGAATGCATGCACGTTGTACAACCCGCACTGGAAATTAATTCGAAGTATTTTTAATTGTGATAATTTTAAATAGCAGGCTGTAATAAAAGAAGAGGATTTTGCAGGTGGATTATAATTAGGTACATAGTATATAAGGAGACCCATGCGATCATAAAACGATCTAAAATAAAAAAAACAATTACATCTTGAATTATTAACAAATGTTTATTTTCATTAGTAATTTGCACAAAAGCATAGGAAATAATACATTTCGTCTCATTTTGAAGACATGGTTGCATTTTGCTTTTTATTTTAATATACACCGATTGCTTATTCAGGATGGTGTGGGTGGATATTTTGTTGTCACTCTTCAGAAATTCACATTCACCGACGTCCATATTTAAAAATGGAAAAAAGCGTAAAAATCATAACCTGCATTTAGTGAATGTACTGCAAGTTACAAAATTTACCATTACTAGACGCAATCTGTGATTTATGCGAAACACTCCACTTACTTTAATTTTATGTCTATTAAAATACCATTAAATTGATAAAATGTTATTTTAAAATCAGTTTAAATAATAGTATTGTTAAATGTAACAGAGGCATTATTTTTTAAAGGGATTTTGTAAAAATATATAAATTGAATATATACTATGTTCTTAATTATTTTTTATTTATTTATTTTTCCAGAAGTGAGGCCCTAATTATTTTCTTGATGTATTAATCGTGCCTTATAATTGTAGATTTTGATTGTGGTCATAGAATTGAGCAATTGAACAGTTAATGTTTTTATTTTTGCAAAAAAAATTGTAAACGGTAAATACCAAGTAGGAATAGTTTGTTTTTCTTTTTGAAAAACATGTTTTGATTGCCGGCCAAAGCGGACACACAGAGGAAATGTTCCATCCGTGCATTTAGCCAAACTGCCGTTTTCTTTCTTTGACATACAGTAGTTGATAAAAATGTTCGTCTTATTTGGTATCACTATTATTTCTCGTGTCATCTCGCTTTTTCCTAAAAATTATATGATTGACTGAAGATTTACGGTTTAATAGGACCTGTGTCTTAGGGCATTGTGTAGCTTGACATAATTTCCAATATCAGGCAGTGTTACTGTTGTTTGCTTTTTTTTTTTAGATTTATTTATTTAGGTTTTTTTTGTTTGTTTGTTTGTTTGTTTGTTTGTTTTTTACCAATATTTATATAGGTCTGCATATCAGGCATACCATTAAGTATGTGTTCAACTATAGTCTCACTAGTAATGACGTCAGCCTGAATCTTAGTTACCATTAGTTACCATTCTGGCAAAGTATTGCTCTTCATGGGGTCCAAGATTTTGTGCCCGGATCGTGCAACAAACGTGCACAGTATAAAAAGCATAAGCTGGGTCGAGTTGGAGTGCATTTCTATTTAGCTTAGCTTAAACTTGAATCTAAGGAAACAACACAAGTCAATACTTAAACGTCAGTTTTTAAAGGTAACTTATTGTTGGCTTGGCTTGTCATAATCCACAATTTAGATAATGTAAGATAATGCAGTGCACAGCTATCCAGTGTTCATTCCGAATTGTCATATGTTCTCCCCTAGAAGAACGAGTCGGTCTCGGTGTGTGTGTGCAGTCTTCCTAAGTTCAAACCATAAATTCTAAACAAATGCGCTCTTGCACTTAAGTCTTTTGTTTAATTGCACACTGCAGAGCTACAGTCATGATATTTGTTCAGGCTGCCTAAGCCTGAGGTTTCATTAATCAGAGATTTTAGACCGAACTTCCCAGTTCAAAAGTGTAAAAGGTCATAGTAATGAACCGAAGTCCAGTGTAATTAGGATCAATCTCAGTAATGCTGTAGGTGGCATGCCTTGTCTGTACAATACAATACTTTATTTTACAAACCAAGTGCATGCAAAATCTCTTTTGTTCAACCGCCATATTGTTATACTACGTACTAATTGGCCTTGTTGGATTGTATACATTATGTCGGTGGCTGCTTAACCGAATTTAGCAGGTCATGTAACGTTTATTTATTTATTTTTATAATCTATCCATAATGTTAAGTGACTAAGACAGATTCCTCTACCAGATAGGGATTTTTCAGGACAAAAATATGTTTGTTTTCGTGTTATGAGTTGTACCTGTTTTTACATAAATGTGAATGTCTAATCGACTAAAACCATTGTAATAAATGTCTTCAGCGGGTTCGCCTTTGCCAGCTCCCCCATCCACAGCAGAGCGCAAGTAAATAGGAAAAAAATGACTCTATAGCATCTGGAAAGTAATTAGCTCGTAATCTCAGTTATTACCTGAGCCCGTGTCTTTCAAAAAATATGTGGCTAAAATATTTCCATAATTTTATACAAAACATAGCCGCCTGCTTCCATGCTCTCCATTAATCTCGTAAAATCGAGATTTAACACTGACACATTGATAAAGATACACAAGTCTTTGTTTGGTTTGATTTAAGAGTGTGGGATGTTCTATACTGTGCAGACGACTCTTGGGGAATTGCGCAGCCGTGTTGTTTATTTATATGACAGACACACTCATGATGCATGATGGGCTTGGGTTGGGGTTTCTTTTGTCAATAACAGCGCCAATGCTAAATAATAACCCAATCCTTTTTCTTACTATTTTTATGTTGTTTCGTGCGCTCAGACGCTTGCGGCCTGTCGGATGCGGCCCACATTGAGAGCCTGCAGGAGAAGTCTCAGTGTGCTCTGGAGGAGTATGTGAGGAGCCAGTACCCAAACCAGCCGAGTCGCTTCGGCAAGCTGCTGCTGCGACTTCCCTCCCTGCGTACCGTATCCTCATCCGTCATCGAGCAGCTGTTCTTCGTTCGCTTGGTAGGTAAAACTCCAATTGAAACCCTCATCAGGGATATGTTGCTATCCGGGAGCAGCTTCAACTGGCCCTACATGTCAATTCAATGATCCCAGCGAGCGTGAGAAACAAAAAAAAAGCAAAAGACTAAAGGACCAAAACGCTACAACCCTCCTTTCAAGAAGACTATATCTATATCTATATATATATTAGAGGACCTCGTTTCTGATCACATTGGAAGACTTTCTTTTTTTGTTGTTGGACCGAAATGGAATACGTAATGTACAAAGATAAAAGCCCTGGACTAAACTCTTATGTAAATTCATCGTCATCGTCAAGAACACTCTCCATTTTTGTAAAATACTAGTCTTTATTTTCCTTTTTTTTTGTAAGAAAAAAAAGAAAAATCAAAAACAAAATACGTACAGATAAATTGAAGAACATCATATGCGCAGTAAAAATGAATCAAAACTTAGCGGGAAAGTAAAGTTCCCAAGCAATTATAAGAAATGTCCTGTGTCTGTGTATCTCTGTTTTGTATTTTTTCTGGTTTTAAACCAGTTTTTCTGTGATTCTCTACTAATGATTTTGATATAACATTTTGCTTCTTATACTGAGTGCGATATATGTTGTTGAAGCTATGTTCTCCAAGAATTAAAATTGAAGTGACAATTTAAACATAAAAAATAAAGAAAATTTTAGACAAATAAGAAACAGTCTAATCGCTATGACAATATCACTGATGGTTGAACTTTCCCCCCAATTGATGCTCTATGGACATGCAACTGCGGCAAACCTGACCTCATGGACAATTGAAGGAGAGGACGCCTTGGTCGTGTGTGTGAGTGCGTGTGTTGAGTCAATCATCAGACAAAGAGGAAAGACATGGAAAATTAAAAGCACTTTTAATATATCATTTTCAAAATACATTTTGTTTGTTTTGTCTTGATATTTTCGTTGTTTCTTTTTTATTGGTTGTTGCTTCCATTTTGCTCAATCCATGATATGTTTGTGCAGAAGGGTCGCTTGATGAAGTTGTGTGATGGTGACTATACTATTAAAAAAAAGAAATAGGCAACCATGGCTCACTGTGAGCAGATTTCATGTGTTTCATGCTATTTAGATATCACGTTGATTGTCGGTGTCCGGCATATTATTATTATTATTATTATTATTATTATTATTATTATTATTATTATTATTATAAATTGCTAAATTCTTCATATTAGACTTTTGCTTAACTAAAGAACAGTATACACACATATGTGCCTGATTACACCACGCACCGAAGCATTTTTTGTAATACTTTGGAATAATTGCCCCAGCTGCAACTTTGTAATGAGGGTTTTGTCCATTTTTATAAGATGAATGAGACTTGTTACCAATGCAACCACACGATTATACTTGAGGTCCATATTTTATTCCATTCAGACTTTTGCTTGTTTTTTTAATTCTATATTAGCATTAGATACCACACTTGTGTAGGGTACGATATGTGTGTGACGTCGTTGCCGACTGGTTCAGAGATCTATGCCTTCTTCAGCACATTAATGTTTAAAATATTTCCCAGGCTGGATTGAAGGGTTGCTTAAAATCGAGAGAGAGAGAGAGAGAGAGAGAGAGAGAGAGAGAGAGAGAGAGAGAGAGAGAGAGAGAGAGAGAGAACCTTCGATAGAAATAAAGACACGAGGCCTGCCTGTCACGGCAGATGAGAAAAAGAGAAATCTCCCCGAAAACCACATACAAATGTTATTTTGTTTTAGAGCTACGGATGTTTCAGTTATGCGTGATCAATCTGGGAAATGTACACTGCTGCGTGTAAACCGGTCGATAGGAACACTAAATGTGATGTATTGTACAAAGACGGTGAGAAATTCGTGTTCAGACTCATATCATTGAGCAGTACTATAATAGAGAAACATGCTTGTTTTTCACGACGGTCCCTCGCACATTCGCACACATCTGCACTCCAGTTATCATGTTTTTGGCTTTAAATGATGCGTGGTTTTTCTCCTGCAGGCCTGAAGTCAGTGATCACCATTAATGGATTTGTCTGGTGTGGCTTTAGGAGATGAACCTTTGAAGGGAACGTGGTCTCATGTTTGGTTCTTAGTTGCATTCTACTGAATGATGGGTTTCCCAAAGAAAGAGTATAATGTGTGTTTTACTCACGAGCTAATCAAGATTGTTTTCCGTGAGAACCTGCCAGCCACCGTTGACCATTTCGGTTTTCATGCATCTCACTGACTGGCTTGAAGCTCCCTCACAGACGATTTGTGGTGTAGAGTTCAAGAGGAACAGGCGCAAAGTTTGGGGTTTATTTCTCTTTGCGATCCTTGGCAGAGATGTGTTCAATTGTGGTGACGGATTTCGCACCATGTGTTGGATGTTTTATGTAATTTTGTGTCAGATCCGTTACTGATGAATGTTGAATTATGCAGTCTAATTGTTGTCGCAGGACAATTAGACAAATACAATTTTATTAAACGAAGCTTTGATCATGTAAGTTATTTTGCTCCCATGTGAACAGCTATTGCAAAGAGGCTGAATTGAAACTGTGCTAAGACCACGTAGAGCCCAGACGGTTTTTTTGATTGATTACCCCAAAGGACCCGAGACAATAGCTCTTTGACTACTCTTGGTCTTCAGTGTTTCTCAAGTTGAGGGTTTTTGAATTGAAAATAGTCGCCGAGTCGCTATCAGAAACGAGAGCAAAAACACACGGGAGCTTTTGTATGAACAAAAAAGCATGTAAATTGCGTACGTTTAGAATTATTCATCCAAATGATCATACACACGTTGTCTGAATTGGACATCAGCATAGTGCTTAATTAATATGCTTACATCTATATATGTGATAGGGAATGCAAGCGTGACACTGTTTTATTGTTATCTATGCATAATGCTTCGAATACACTGTTGACCAAAACACTGCGTTCTGGAATAAAAGCGGATCCTTTAAAATTTGTTAGACACTATACTATATAAAACAACTTTTATCTTATATGTAGCTATCTAACAGTACTGGACCTATCTATAAAGGCAACATATCACAAAGCCTACATTTATCCGAAAAATGGGCTTTGTTTTTTTGTTAACAATTTGGATGTTTATGCTATAACTTTATTATTATTATTATTATTATTATTATTATTATTATTATTATTATTATTATTATTATTATTATTATTATTATTAATAATAATATTATTATTAGTAGTAGTAGTAGTAGTAGTAGTAGTATTTATTTATTTATTTTTTCTTATGAATCTGCTCACTGAAAGAAAAGGGTACACAGTTATCACATAGAAAACAAATTATTATTAATATTAACTCGGTTACATGTAGTTGAGAGGATGATTATCTGATACTTTCTGGATGTTTGATTATAGTTTATGGGTTATAAAGTGTCAAGCTTTTTAGGTAAAATGTGGAGAACGTATACGATGAAAATCTCTTAAAGGTTTAAAAACCTTTGAAAGCTACTGTTACTTAAAACATTAAAATACTTAATTCAATCAATTTAAAGTTTCCATTATGTAACTTGAAAAACAAACAGGGACTAAGTTATCTATCTATCTATCTATCTATCTATCTATCTATCTATCTATCTATCTATCTATCTATCTATCTATCTATCTATCTATCTATCTATCTATCTAATTATCTATCTATCTATCTATCTATCTATCTATCTATCTATCTATCTATCTATCTATCTATCTATCTATCTATCTATCCAAGTTAATAAATGCAGTAGAGGAAAATCATATCAACTTTTAATACAGCAGATTTTACGAGTCATAGTTAGGTTATAGTTTGTAACCTTCTCTGTTATAGAAGCTATTTCTTGTTGGGTTCTGCATAGAACTTTTGATGGTACCTCCAGAAGCACAACCAAGGAAACGTTAAGGGTTCTAGATTTGACCTTTTCCCTCCTTATGAATGTACTATTAATATTTCTGCCTAAATCCATGTCCAAAGAACTCCCCAGTAAGCTGTAAGTCATGGATCACATCCAACACAACAGGATATAAAATGTCCCCAGTTGTGAATGTAACATAAGGGTGTGTGTGTGTGTGTGTGTGTGTGTGTGTGTGTGTGTGTGTGTGTGTGTGTGTGTGTGTGTGTGTGTGTGTGTGTGTGTGTGTGTGTGGTCAGGCCTGCATGGTGTGAGGGAAGCAGGCGAGAAAGCACAGATCGCTGTGTAAGCGATCCCTTTGTGTTGATTTAGGAAGACGTTTGCTGTATATAACGTTCAAGGCTGATAATATCATTGCCTGGCCAGATAAATAAAGCAGTGTCCAAAGCATCGGGTCAGTTATCGATCCCTTCTGCCAACTGAGAGAAAGGGAATGAGACGACACGGACGAAGAAGAGAAGGAGGTGGTGGAAGAGGAGGAGGAGGGGAAGGAGGAGGAGGAGGTTGAAGGAGGGGGGGTGTCTCTTATTAGCATTCCATACCCATGGACCACCACTGACAATTGAAAGAGATATCTAACTCAACACCATACAGTTTCTTTTCTAGTGTTAGCCATCATTTGAGCAAACTCATGTAGGCAGCTTCTTAATGGCACTCAACCCATACATAACTGATCAACAATGTATTTAATGACAACTTGTGTCAGACAGTGTTAATACCTATTGACATTATAATTATAAATACAATGTTTATAGCTATGATCCTGTAGACTTTGGGCCAAAACCAAAATGTTTGACATGAAATTGGAAGGAAAATTGATTCAAATTTTGTAAATAATGAAAACAATAAATAAATAAATAAATAAATAAATAAATAAATAAATAAATAAAGGAGGCTATTAAGGAGGCTGGTTTCATAACGTAATAAATTTTTATTTTTAATATTAGAATGCACGTAGCTACAACCACTTGAAAAAAATACATATATTATTATTATTATTAATAATAATAATAATAATAATAATAATAATAATAATAATAATAATAATAATAATAATAATCTGAACATTATGAACATTATTTAGTATTTAAATTAATAGCCACTCCACGGAATCATTAAATAAATGCTACAATTTTGAGAAGTTCTTGGTACTCGTGACAATTTGTACTTTGGGAATATACAACTGAAATCTTGTCCAGCATTGACAGCTGTTTATCACTGAGTGAGTTCTTTCCAAGTTTTTTCTCCTCCCACCCTCAGACCCGTCTCTGTCTTGCTTTGTTGGTTTAAATTATGCACGTCTCTCCGGAATGCCAGTCACGAGTCCAAACTTTGCGTCCAACCTCCCACATGAAATGATCCCCCCTTAAAGGGGGCTCAATATGTCTCAATCTGCACTTCACTTCAGTCAAACCATTTGGGTATATAAGGACAGGCTCCAGAAAAGCATTAATTAGAGAACGATGCCTCGGACGCCTTGGAAAACACTCTTCCCAACGAGCACGAGCACGACTAAAAAGTGGACAAGAAGGACACACCGAGCTTTACACGGAGCTCCTTTGGAGAAAGTAAGAAATTTGTTTTCATTTGTCCCCCTTAAACGCGCGCGTGTGTGACCAGGGACTTTTTTTGTGCGCGCGCCTGTAGTGAGCAGTGAGCCTGCGCGCTCCCGTGTTTGGGTAGAATAGAGGGAGGGGAGGGCGGGGGCTGGGCAAGAGTAAAAAAAAAAAAAAAAACGCTAAGAGAGCAGAGGATGTGTCCCTGTGTGTATGACTAGAGCTGTCATTAACAACAAATTAATCAGCACGTAACATTTAATGTCGAGAGGGACAGTTTTCGGTGTTTGTCTCCGTGCTAAATTACAGCCAGATAAAAATTGGGGGTGGGGGGAATTTGGTCTTTAGGGTGGTCGGAAACAAAGTTTGCCTGGAAAGCGTTCAACAAGATATAGCGGAGTCAATGCAATGCTAAATGTCTTTATATATTCTGCCTGTTATTACGACTGAATACTCAATACATCAGTTAGAAGTTAAAGTGTGTATGATGATATCGATCATTTTAATAAGATCCTTGCAAATCTTCTACTCTATATTATTCTTAGACTGAGAGACATACCTGTTGCTAAGCTTCACACCAATAATAGGCTGCTCGGACCCCATGCTTTATTCCCTGATAAACAAAGTGACGTCAGACTATCGTGAAATCTTCCAAACAAAGCGCATGTAATTACTGTGTTAATTCATTCAAGCAAATATGTTTCCACGGGCCATTATGAGCACACTTTCCGATCCGCCCATCAAACATGGGCAGAAACTAATCCTGCTCTTACATACCTGCTAACGCCCTGGATTTTCAGATATATTTACTGGCTATTTTCATAATAAACACCAGATGGTTTGTGCCTATGCCACCGCAGCCAGCAAGTTTCTCAATTTACTCAGCAGCACTTTCTTGCAATTACACTTCATGCTGGGACAAAATGTAACAGTGACCCATTTTCCTCCATACATTACATTTTCACTGGCCATCATATAGATGGTCCACCATCACGTTCAGAGCTCCACTGACTATTTATTTGCGGCGAAGTTGGAAAAACAAAGAAACGATGAAACGATTAATTAAAATGTATATTTATATATATCATATTACACACACGCGCGCGCACACACACAGCACACACACACACACACACACACACACACACACACACACACACACACACACACACACACACAAGCATATATATATATATATATATATATATATATATATATATATATATATATATATATATATATATATATATGCTTGTGTGTGTGTAATATTTAAAGAGAAATTTCTGAGTAATAAATAATAATATATAATAGTTTATGTATAGGCCCAAACCTAGGATATATTTCTTTGTGTTTTTCTTTTTGTTTAGGATTTTACATAGGTGTAGCTATCACACATCCAGTAAGGCACAGATGTGGCCGTTTGCATGACAGGCTCAGTGAATTATGTTGTTGTTAATAACGCTCTAATTTACTTTTTATTTGACTAATTTCTCAGCACGGCTTCTATTTTCTTTGATAATAAATGACCGAAGCGTTTTTGTCGAGGGAGATTTTTCATCCCCGCCATATTGAGCGGCTCTTGACAGAGGTATTATGTCCCTTGCTCTGGTGCTGGTCTCTGATCCCGCGCCTTTCGGCCTTTTATCTCGCCTGTCTTGCCTATAGTCGTCGCAATTTGTGCGTTTGATAAATACACACACGCGCGCGCCCGCGTTCCTTTACTGAACACGTGCGCGGCGGCCACACGTAAACTGCTCCCGTACTGAGATCCAGCGGTGGGAGATTAACTAATGCCAAAGCCTGCCCGGCCTATTCCGCTTACATTATAAGAACTTACTAATGTCATTAATATTGACGATGTTTCTGTGGTGTGGTGATTTTTATTCATTTTAGTGCATTTGGTAAATATAATCCAGTCATATGCTTTGCCTAAAATTATTAAAAGCAACAGCGAATAAATATTATGTTTATTTAAGTGCAGCTGAAAACAAGCTTTAGTAATTATTTGGACTGATTTTTGCTATACATTGAAATTATATTAATAATAGTAAAAATTGCCTTCCAAAGCCTCAGTTCTTAAATCTGCCATATGTGTAACCGCAAAACCAGCTTTGCTGGAGGATATGCATGTGTTCTCCAAACGATGGGGGTCGGTAGGAGCTAGAGAGAGAGAGAGAGAGAGAGAGAGAGAGAGAGAGAGAGAGAGAGAGAGAGAGAGAGAGAGAGAGAGAAGGCTGGGGGTTTAAGGGAGGGGTTTCGGGGAATGGCCTTTCTTTCAGAGTGACCTGGCCCCTCTCTTCAAAGGCAAGGCAGAAACTAACGGTCTTAATCTGAGCGAGAAAATTGTCTTCCTTCTATTAGAAACGGGGACATGTGTGTTCTTTCTCTCTCGCACGTCCAGCTTCTGTTTTGCTTGTCATTAAAATGCAGGAGGCTCCCACACGGTCACCACACGCACCAAATATTTCATCTGCACTACAGATATCTTTGGGTGGTATTGTGGCTGAAGCTCGCTCTTATGTGCCCATTATTCTAAACAGAATAAAGAATGGTCTAAAACTGGACAGAGTGGACGAAGAACGAGTGGTAGACTGATCTGAAAAGGTTTCTTTTTTTTCCTTGTGTGTGTGTGTGCGTGTGTGTGTGTGTGTGTGTGTGTGTGTGTGTGTGTGTGTGTGTGTGTGTGTGTGTGTGTGTGTGTGTGTGTGTTAAAACCGGGAAACAAGAGGTTCGCGATAATTCAGCTCCATACCGACACATCATCTCTCTTCCCACCACTGTGTGGTAGAGCGAAAGACCCAGCTGTAGTCTACATCACATCACGCCGCATCTCATTTTACTGTACTGTATACAATCCAGAACAGGTACACCCACCATAAACGGTTTGCACTGGATGCATCCACGCATGGTCTTTATATACAAAATTACAGCACACTGAAGGAGTAGTAAATGAATGAATACCGCCTTTACGCAACAAACGCACCTCAGCATATTCAGCATTGGGGTAAATAGATAGCAGCTACGTGGTATTCACCATATCCGAAAACAGGCTATCGAGAAAAAACAAACGGCATTCTCTCTGAAAATGCTGAAATGTTACATCTGACCTGTCAAAGGGATCACTGGCCGAGCTCTGACCAATCCGCATATGGAGCTCTCAATCATCTAAAGCTGTATATAGGACAAAAGCACACAAAGGCACGGAGGACTTTCCCAGTCTTAAAAGGTTACTACGCAATCAAATTAATAGTTAGTGGAAACCGCCAAATAGTCGATAATATTTAATACTAGCTTATGTAAGGTATTCAAGACAATAATGTATATTAATATGATAAATAATTAGGCTATGGTTTTAATAATTAGGCTTTGCTTTGACTCAAATAGAAATAATAAAGAAAAGAATAATACATAACGATGATCAATATTTTATTGATCAGCCAAAGTTTGCAAGTATGCTTTAGGGATTCTTACGTAGGCTGTCTGCAAACCTTGTTTAGACTCCATGTACGACCATTATAGAACTCAAACATAAAAAGGCTAGGTGTAAAAAAATCAAAAAAATAAAAATCACAAATAAAACAAGAAAAAAAATTACAAATGGTCTATACTAAACGTGAAGCTGTGTGCAATAAGCTATAAAGCAAATTAATTTAGCTTTAATCTGATTTTAACACGTGTTGGGCGGTTAGTAAAAAGCTATCTTATAACATGTTTCCTCTGTTGTGACGTGTATAACAAATTCGGTGAACTGAGATGATACGTTTCTGTAAAATCTTCTGCATGGGAATGATTTTCATCAACACCCAACCACTTCAACCACTTCCAGCAATATTAATGTGATATGTTATTCATAGAAATAGAGTAAATGAGACACGACGGATTATTATTATTATTATTATTATTATTATTATTAGTAGTAGTAGTAGTAGTAGTAGTAGTAGTAGTAGTAGTAGTAGTAGTAGTATTTGTTGTTATTAATTACATTGTTGTTGTATTCTGATATTCCACATCAAACCCGTGGACTAGACTAGTATGAAAATGTTTATTTGTTCACCTAATGATTATTATGTTTAATAGCACGGTAATCATCATCATCATCAATAATAATAATAATAATAATAATAATAATAATAATAATAATAATAATAATAATAATACGAAGAAGAAGAAGAAGAAGAAGAAGAAGAAGAAGAAGAAGAAGAAGAAGAACTTTGTAGACAAACTAGGCTGAGAAACGGCATTTACTGTTGAAACTTGTTCATATCCGCACATGCGCATCACCATCCTTTACAGGTATAAGTATGAAATATTACTCTGTATATGTTTATATCAAAGTTTTTCTCCCTTCCCTTATTTTTTTATTTTTATTTATTTATTTGCTGTTTTTAACCAACAAAGTAATGAACGGCCAATGTCGAAATACCACGTTTATACCGTGTATAAAGGAATATTGCTAATTTAAGGTACAGTAAGGTTTTATTGAGGGGGAATTCTGTGAGTTTGCGGTAGCGCGCACTCGGGTTCAGTGGTGGGGGCTGCGCGAGCTGTTTGTTTCCGCCTTTGTTTGCTAGATGGCGCTCTGTGTTCTGGGACCCTCTGACAGAGGAATAAACAGCTCCTGCTTTATTTACTGACTCTTCGCTTTTTTTACAGCGCACCATGGCTGTCTCTCATGCTTTCTACTTTTTAAAAAATTTTTTATAAACGACTGAAATACATTTGGCTTAAACAGCACTAACCATGCGTTAAATCACAGTTCTAAAAATTCCATTTATTATATTTTATATTTAATAATGACTTTATTTAATCAGAAATAAATATCAATATGATATATATTGTAAACAACATTGTGGGGTTATTAATTACGAATTAATTATCATTGTTATTTAGGTGAACGAATTAAGCTTATAATTTTTGTGCATTTATAGCTAATAATATAGACATTTTTATGGCCAAAGTTGATATGATCAAAAACCAATCTTCTGCTCAGTGCTTTAAACCACGTATTAAATAGTATACGGAACGGTCTGCTTTCTGTTCCTGTTTAACACCGAGCTGTATTGTTTCACCACAGATTCGGCTAATATAATGCATTAAAAAGTTTTCCAAGTAAATGTTATTGTATCCAAATTACTGAGGCGTTTCAATCTGAACGAATACAGTGAGCGCACTACATATATATATATATATATATATATATATATATATATATATATATATATATATATATATATATATATATATATATATATATATATTTGTTTATTTGTTTATTTGTTTATTTATTTTTAAATCGGCATCGAATAGGTTCTCGGGGCAAAGACCCAAAACGGATTTTTGCCATAATGCCTGCTTTGTTTGAGAGTATATATATCATTACGTTTTATAAAGCATTGCGGAAATAAGGAGGCATATTCACACGTTGTAAAAATGCATTGTGTGTTTTGAGAGCAGTGAAGATATATTGCTGCACTTACACTTTCTCTAAATAGAGGCTCGGCCACATTTTGACGTTGATGAATGTGCTAAGACGTGGTGAACATTTAAAGATGTCTTTTAAATGTTCAAGCAGACAGTGGAGAGAACCATCAGCTGCTCCACTCCAATCACAATGTCACACCCCTTAAAGAAAACAAGAAGCAAATAGAAGCTTACATTCTACTTTAAGTTAAATATTTAACTTTGTGTAGGATACTGGGAAGAAAAATAATGTAGACTAATATAGCAATGAATAATGTTTCCTCTAATGTAGACTTTTCAGAACATAAAATAATTTACCATAAATGTTCATTAAAGCATGGATTTCTTTTAGTTATATTTTATTAGTTTTTGTTTTATTATTATTATTATTATTATTATTATTATTATTATTATTATTATTATTATTATTATTATTATTATTATTATTATTATTACCAAAAGTTGTCATACTTTTAAATGACTTTTATCTAATTTTAAAGTAATAAATATAACTCAGTTAATTTTTGGGAAATATTCCACTGAAATAAATAAATACATACATAGCTGTCAGTTTGATCTAAATATAATAATCTCTTTAGATGTAAAACTATATTACTTAATGAAATGCTAGAAAGAAAAATGCTGTAAACGATGTGTCTCTACCCCTGTTTAGTTCTCGTCTACCCCATAATGGAATGTGTGTATGTGCGTGTGCGCGCGTGTGTGTGTGTTTGTGTGTTTCTCACTCCAGGTGATCCTATAAGGGAGTTCTTCTCATGCACCAGTGTATCCCAACTTAAGTCTTACATTCTTACACTTAACGATCAAAGAAAAAAATAAATGCAACCATCTGATTATGCGGAAACAATTTAAATTTTTTCGGGAAACGTTTATGTGCTTATATATATATATATATATATATATATATATATATATATATATATATATATATATATATATATATATTCATTGTTTTATCAGTAAGTAATAGGTGTATATGTGTATAGAAGCAATCCGAATGAAAGAAAGAAGAACGTTCGCTTCCATTACAGTACTCTTTATTTCTTTAATCAAGTGTTAATAGAAACTACAAAAGTAATGATCCCGATATTAATGAATTTGTAAATTAGATTTTGAATCATTGAACTGCGTCCGTCTGTTTAATTGAGTTAATTGAACTTTCGGCCTTACAAAATACAAATAGGACATTTACTACTGCAGGGCTTAAGAAATGTCCTCTAGCGTGGAAATGAGAGAGACCTGGGACTAGAGAGAGCTTGAATCATTGCCTTTGCACGCAGGCCTGTGAAGTGGCTTGCTGTCAGGATAGTTAGCGATGTTCTTATATGGACGTTGGCTGCACAAACTCATCTCTTGGGGTTTTAATTAACAAGCTGTCTCGAAGCTGTAGAGAGCCATCAAACAGTTTTCCCTCACCACCAAATCCTCCTTTTCTCCTCCGCAGCCCTGCAGCCCTTAAACCGCTGTTATGGCTCCCAAGGCAACTTTGCGCTCACAGTTACTCCAGATTAAATGTAAACGTAATTCATGTGTGTGTGTGTGTGTGTGTGTGTGTGTGTGTGTGTGTGTGTGTGTGTGTGTGTGTGTGTGTGTCTGTGTCTGTGTCTGTGTGTGAGCGAGAGAAAGAGAGAGAGAGAGAGAGAGAGAGAGAGAGAGAGAGAGAGAGGTGTAACCGCAGTTTTGTCATTTACACAAAACCATCTCACTCATTCTCTCACTGTCTCACTTTGTCATTTACTCTCTCACCTCCCCACACACTCTTCTTCGCTTCCCCTCCACTATTTCACTCTCACTCTCAGTGTTACTCATTCGCTCACTCGGTCCTGTACGGGTCTCAGTCGGATGTAACGTGATCACGAGGCGGGGCGTACAGGGTCACACACACACACACACACACACACACACACACACACACACACACACACACACACACACACACACACACACACACCGCTGTCCATGGTCCTGTGCTCAGGTGCCCGGATGCTCTTGTCAAATTAGACAGGACAAGTTTCAAATCGCCAGTATCTGGAGACTGCCAACAGTTTACAACCTTTAACAAGGTAGCTTGACAGTGCGCGCATACACACTCACACACACACACACACACACACACACACACACACACACACACACACACACACACACACACACACACACACACACACACACCTGTCACGCTGTGTAAGCGCCTACGCGCCTAAGCGGCGGAAAAGATAGTGTGAGATAGCTGGTCAGGTGATGGGGAATGACTGCAGCAATAACGGCCTTGAACAGGCTGCACTACTTGTACACAGTATTTCTATGATCTAAGTGACGTCACCGTAAGGAAACCATTTAATTATACTGCCTACATACTGGCTTAACTCATCTGTTCTGATCCAGTTTACATTTTACTAAATGTCTTCTTTTTTCTTTTGTCTTCTCCAGAAAACATAAAACAAACTCTTAGGAATGATATTTATATTAAAAAGATTGTCCCCTGGAGTAGCAAGTTAAAATACATATTTAGATGTGGATATATATATATATATATATCCAATCTCATATTTCTATTTGTACATGCCATTTGTTTTGCTCTTTATGTTAAAATTATATTTTTATTCATTGTAAACGAAGGCATGGATCAGTCGGACTTGATCACTGACTAGATAATGAACAAATAAAATTAATTAATAGAGAAGAAAACACTCCAGTAAAACACCACCGTTAAAGATGTTGCAAGCTGAATATCTCCAGTTCAGTCTAAATAAAATGGAAAGTCCTTCATGAAAATAGCATGTGATTGGTTTTAATATTATAGCTTTTATTCTTTTCTTCGGTCAAACTCATTCTATTCAATTGTAAACTCTTGCGTCTTAAATCTCATGTGAAGCGCAAATACAATTGTTTTTGTTAAGTTTTTGTTCATTTGGTTTGTTTCATAATGGACACCACATACAAGAAGATTAGAAACACATCCCATGGCTACCGTGGGCATTATTTCGATTTAAATGTAAAGTTTTGTTTATTTAATTAAGTTTAGAATTGTTCAGAATCGTTATTTACTATTATTATTAACTAATATATATAATTATAGAAATAGTCGGTTAATAAAGAATATGTAAACAAAATTAGATTGTAAACATTACGCAGTGTGAAAGCTAAAAATCAATAAAGTAAAAATATTTTCAACAGTGTGTGTTAATTATTACATAATCACTTTTTTAAACGATTATAATTTAGTTGCTAATGAATTACAGTCAAACCACGAGAAAATGTTCGATTACATTTTTATTTCGATCGAATTTGTGTATAAACGGATGTCAGTGCTCTTTCAAAAACTAAAAGCCGTGTAATTTCAGTTCATTTTGTATGGCTTACCGATTTTCCGAGCAAAAGAAATAATTATAAGTATTGTATGAATTTTCTAAACAGTTTTATGCTTTTTTGCTCGATTTTTTTCTTTCTTTCTTTTTTCTTCAAAATGCTAAATATTTTGAAACGACCCAAGAGATTATACAATGCTATTTCGTTCACGCGATGTAAATCCTGGCGACTGATTCACTGTGACAGGTTTGATTAGAGAAAAATCACTGATTTCCTGCATCGCCTTCATTCAGGTGGGAACCGACTCTTAACGCGCAAAAAGTCACGCGCTTCGTTTATTGGCGCTTTTCACCTTTGCGCTGACTCAAGGGAAGATGACGACAACGACGATGACGACGACTAAGAAGAAGATGAAGAAGAAGAAGAAGAAGAAGAAGAAGAAGAAGAAGAAGAAGCGAGAAGAGAAGGAGACGGAGACGTGGAGAGTAAGCAGAGGCATGAAGAGGGTTGTAGGGAGCAGTGAAAAAAACAGACGCATCCTCTTCACAGCGCCTTTTTAAAGAGCCGATAAGAGTATTTTGAAGCCTCAGGAGGAATATGAATCTGATCAACAAAAAAAAAAGATGCCCGAGGACGAGCAGTGGTGTTCTAACAACACGATAATGGATCACATACATCATCATCATCATCATCATCATGTTTATCATCATCATCATCATCATCATCATCATCGTCGTCGTCGTCATCTTCCTCAGTCTTGCTTGGCGGTCACGTCAACGCATTTATTTTAAAGCAGCACATCTGGCCTGCACCTCCGCTAATTTGGGTCCGTTGGATGGCAACAACTTAATTTGAGCTTTGTCTTTTGGGGCGTTTCTTAATGAGGATGCGCGGGCGAGACAATAATGCGTCTGCTGCTCAGGTGGGAGTTGCACCAATGTGGTTAGGCTCCGATGAGCCCGTTAGTCTTGATGAGACTCATCTATAATGTGTGAGTGAAAAGCAGGTTGATCCCCCTCCCTAACAGTCAATAAATCGTCACACACACACACACACACACACACACACACACACACACACACACACACAGAGAGAGAGAGAGAGAGAGAGAGAGAGCGACTAGACTAGGACTTATTATGGCCTATCGCGTCATCGGTTATTCTAGCGCAACATCACAGGGCGATAGAGAAAGCAGGGTCCTGTAAGGGTTTTAGAGCGCCCTAATCTGGTTTCATTTGAAAGGGCCTCTTGTTGTTTGGAAAGGATCAGGTTTTTATCGTGTCCTCAGCCTGGGTCGCCCGCTTGGCACCCAACGTGGCAATTCCATCCTCACTGTAAAATGACAGCTTGTAATGCTCCGGTTACTCTGCGACCTCGAGTTCTTTTTGAGCTGAGGCTCCTGGTGCTCGACCTTAAACGCATATATGGTGAACAAATGGACATTTACAGGCGCCATGAAAAAGTGGAGAAGGGAACAGGCCTGTGGTCGTGCTTTAGTATATGTAATCTTTAATATCTAGAGCACTGTATGAGAGGAAAACTGTTGTCCAAAGGCCAAAAAAAAAAAGAACGCTGTTATAATCATCATCATCATCGTCGTCATCATCTGATAAAAATAAATAAAAGTGGTCATTATTATTATTATTTACTTGAAATCTTTTAGTACATTATAGCTTAAGATAATAAAAGTTACAACAGATAGTCTTTGCTAGATAAAAGTTAGTTAAAAGACACTAGGGAAGATTATTTAAGTTCAAAATGTCTAATAAATGAAATAATCAAAAAAATTTTACAGCATTGCTTTGGTTTTTTTGGTGAAAAACGTCCAGCAGAGTCTGGCGCACAGAAGAAACGTTGTGGTAATGAGTAAATTACTAACATAACTTTGTTTTAATGTTACAATATTTCCACTACAGTGTTGTGATATCATGTGTGT
The DNA here is from genome assembly GCF_022655615.1 of Tachysurus fulvidraco. Taxonomy (NCBI): domain Eukaryota; kingdom Metazoa; phylum Chordata; class Actinopteri; order Siluriformes; family Bagridae; genus Tachysurus; species Tachysurus fulvidraco. The sequence continues at coordinate 12,490,599 of NC_062526.1, forward strand.
TAACATTTTTTTGAAAAGCCCTGTGTGTATGTGTAACTCTGTATAACTACACGTTGTTCTATATCCCCAAGCTGTTTTTTTTCCTGTTACATAAATGACGATTTGAACAGATCTCATGTGCCTCAGTGATCTGCGATCCATGCTACCAGCTCAATTCCTGACATTAATCGCTGACCTACACTATAATTTTCAATATGAAGTCTCATATTGTTGAATATCTCAGTCCGTTCATCAACGTCAAACTAAACGAGTAAACTGTTTTTTTTTTGTTGTTTTTTACGACGCATCCTCACAGGTATTTATTTATTCGTGAGAGATTCGTCGAGCAGGTAATGAAAAAAAAGCCCGATCTGCTATAGGCTATTGCAGTCTAGTCTGGTCTATATTTCATCTGAGAACACCTCGAAGGCTATAATGTTAATAACGGTCTCACAGAACAATCTCTCCCCATCTCCTGCACTTTTCCCCCATTGTAATCTCCCATCATATCTTCACATTACCTAGACGGGGAGAAGTTTTCTTTGCGCTCCAAATCTCTCCCCAAATGTATTTGATTTCAGTGCCAGGCTTTTACTATGGGCTCTTTACGAGCTGCACTATCAGGCAGGAGGTAATTGAAAGGGCGGCATGGTCCATAGTAGCACAGCCTAAAAGCTACCATTAAAGCGACATAAAACGACTCTCTGTGCCAGCAGCTGCTGTCCAATACTGGCATCACCCCCCAACACACACACACACACACGGGGGGGGGGGGGGGACGTTAAAGAAGAGCACGATTGTGCTGACAAATGTACTTAATAAACACAATTACTAATAGCCATTCGTTAAAGGAGTGTGTTAGAGAGCTTATAAAAGATAGAAAGACAGTACATGAGTTTTCTTAAGAAATACAGTTTCAGACGGAAGTCCTTCATTAAGTTGAACTTCTCTACATAGCTAGAATAACGAAGCAGCACGAAAGAAAGAGAGAGAGAGAGAGAGAGAGAGAGAGAGAGAGAGAGAGAGATTTTCTTTTATTTCAGACACAATAAAACATTGATTGTTGCAGTTTGTTGACCCGTGAAATGTAAGGGTTAGATTCCCCTTCAGAAGTGAGCATATAATTATGCAAATAGAGATCGGAGAGATGTGCTGAAGTGCTCAGGAGGACATGGAGCACATGAGAGACATTCCAACTTCACGAAGATCCCGGAAACTTTGGGAAAAATACAGATTCCTGGCCTGAAAGAGCACGACAGCGGTGAAAATATCAGTCACTCAATGTGTGTGAATATTTTATTGCGCAACGAGTTAAAAGTTAAAGCCTCATTACTAAAAACAATCAGCTGCGTTTTTATTTCTGGGTCTTTAGTACAGATTGAGTTAAACCAGAATTGTTCACTTAAACAAGTAATTTCTCTCCTGAACAGACATCGACTTAATGTATATGGCTGAATAATTAAGACCCTTTAATGATAGTAAATTCACCCTTATCCATTATTACGCACTGTCCAAAAGAGACGGAATAAATCAGGCTTGGGTTGAAAAAAAAAAAAGAAAAGACAGGAAGGAAGGAAAGTTTGATTAACTGCTAAACCATAAAAATGTATTCTAATGACATGCATTTTAAAGAAAAAGGGAAAAAAAACACCTCGAAAGTGAGAGGACATTATTTTAGCCCTGGAAACGTTCCCTTCACTCTATAGGCTACCATGTGTCTTTATGCGCAAAAGCGGCCTGTATGTTATTGGAGGAAACTTGTTGATTTGAGGCTTCATCTGATACGCGGCAGCCTTTTGACTGACACTTCTTTTGCTTAACATTGGCCTCATTGTGGAGACACGGCTCCTCTTTCGCGATCGAGTTGCGCAGCTGCCGTTAACGCGAGATGAGCAGCTCGACTAGCCGGTCAGACTCAGGTTCTTTGGGAACTCGGCGAGCCACCGGAGCTTCGAGCTTTTATCGAGCTTTGCAGATCTTTATCCCCCTTCCCCCGAAGAGTTGAACTCTAACCCGGCTACTACTTGGGCTGAAAGTAAAGCCTTCACGATAAGAATAAAATCTGCGCCTTTGCGTCTTTAAGGGTTGAGTCTATACGGTTGGACTGTTGGCTATGTCCCAAACAATATACAGCCATTGTAATTAGCTTACCTTACCAATGCGCCATTGTAATTAGCCTACCTTACCAATGCGCCATTGTAATTAGCTTACCGTACCCGATGCGCCATTGTAATTAGCTTACCTTACCGATGCGCCATTGTAATTAGCCTACCTTACCTATGCGCCATTGTAATTAGCTTACCTTACCAATGCGCCATTGTAATTAGCTTACCTTACCAATGCCTACCTTACCAATGCGCCATTGTAATTAGTCTACCTTACCAATGCACCACTGTAATTAGCTTACCTTACCAATGCGCCATTGTAATTAGCCTACCTTACCAATGCGCCATTGTAATTAGCCTACTTTACCAATGTACCATTGTAATTAGCTTACCTTACAAATGCCTACCTTACCAATGCGCCATTGTAATTAGCCTACCTTACCAATGCCTACCTTACCAATACGTCATTGTAATTAGCCTACCTTACCAATGCACCATTGTAATTAGCTTACCTTACCAATGCCTACCTTACCAATGCACCATTGTAATTAGCTTACCTTACCAATGCCTACCTTACCAATGCACCATTGTAATTAGCTTACCTTACCAATGCGCCATTGTAATTAGCCTACCTTACCAATGCGCCATTGTAATTAGCCTACCTTACCAATGCACCATTGTAATTAGCTTACCTTACCAATGCCTACCTTACCAATGCACCATTGTAATTAGCTTACCTTACCAATGCGCCATTGTAATTAGCCAACCTTACCAGTGCGCCAACTACTTTAGACAGTTAAAATGATAGCCCTTCCCTCCCAAATGGTACCGTACCGTACTCTTTCCACTAACTCTTTAGCACATTACTATGCAGATATTTTTACTTGTCAAAGTTAAATTTCCAAAAATAAACGATAAACCTTCATTTGTGTTGATTTTGTTTTTTTAAGGAGACTGAACAAAAATGAACTACAGCTTGTGAAGCAAACAATTACTGGACAACAAATGAAAGCTTGTATCACTGTGTACTGTTAAAAAGCGTTTATTTAAGGCAAAATAATTTGTGTGCATTTGGATGGAAAGAAAGTGAAAATAAGTTGTAAAAGTGACCAGGTCTCTATGATAGATAAAAGAAAAAATAGGCTAAAATTGTGGTCATAAATTACACTTGGGTCAAAGTTCGTAAACTACTCCTGTTCATTTTTGTCATGAAAAAAAAAGACGATACAAACAAAGGAAAAAAGATGAATAAAAATAAACTACTTTTGCAATAAAATATGAGTCTATTGACAGCAAATAGGATTTCATAAAAGGTAAAAATCAATAGATTAAAAAGATGATTCATGACTTACATGAAATATATATTTTGATTTTGGTTTAAGTTTGCAGGTCTTAGCTGATAGATTGGTTGAATGTATTATAGAATAATAATAATAAAATTTAAAAAAAGAGTAGTAGTGTCTTGTTGTTTTTTTTTTTAAAATCAATGTACCAATATGCAAATTCCAAAGCTTTTACTTTCCAGTCTCACTGCAATACACAACTACTTACAATTTAATTCTAAACTAATAATGCTGTTGAAAAACCCTAAAAGCAGTTTAATGTTGATAGATTTAGTGCATTCTCTCAATATTTCTCTACATCACACTAATTTTGACTAAAAGATGATAATTTGGTCAAATTTGTTAAAATATGCAAATTATGCTTACAAATATTCAAATAGTCCATCTACAAAAAAGTTTCAGTTAAAGCAGGGTGACATGCTGTCATGTCTGAGCGACAGCTTAAGCCTTGACTAATACCACATTGTTCTGTTTGTCTTTTGTTTATGCTAAGAAAGTGACATTATGTGCTTTAGCAAAAGCATCGGATGTCAGTGTGATATTAAATTGTGAGACTTAACTGGCGTACATGAAAAATGGCATGTGACATTTTAAAAGGCAAACAAATTTTATGATTTAGAAATCAGTAACTTTCATTTTAAGGTCATATATATTCCAAAATTTCCAAAATGTCTTTAAACATAGAAATGTAGAACATATGTCTAAAATCATTCTTGATATGTGGTTTTAAGTTTAGTTAAAATACTTTTGTAGGTTTCATGTTTATGATGTGGGTATGAATGTAATGTTGAGGAAAAATCTGGTGTCTAAAGGTATACTTCCAAAAGCATATGCATATTACATATGCAAAATAAGTTCCTTTAATGTAGTGATAATATCCTTGATGTAAAATGAAAAGGATGAAAATTTCTTATGACTGCCAAGACCCTTATCAATGTAAAAGTGGGTAAAACTGAATAGAAAAAAAAAGCTGTTCAACGTTAAAGTGGGATAATGACCTGTGGGTTAAACCTGTGTGTGCACATTAGGTGAGTTTAGAGTGATGTCAGGGCACTTAGCGGTACTGTGCAGTGTCACCTGACAGCCTTAATATGGCAACCAAACCCACACAGTAGCCCAGGGGGAGGCACAAGCAGTATATATTGCTTTGATAATTGTGTAATGCAAAAATGCTATTCTGATTTATACAAGTCGGCCTCCAACTCTACAGCTTTAGACAGCATAGAAGGAGGTTTCGACCCTAGGTCTATACTTTTAAAGCATTAAAAGCAACACTATTCAATAGAGAGCGACATGGCCAAGAAGGTCTGATGCTATTCCTGTATTCTATAAATCCTCATGTTTGGCATGTTTTTGTGTAGTCACTGTCACAGAGCCATCTTCCTCTTCCTCCTTCTGCTCCTCTTTAGGCTCCTCTGTCTGATCTTCTTTTTGCTCCTCCTTCTGCTCCTCCTTCTGCTCTTCCTTCTGCTCCTCCTTCTGCTCCTCCACTCTGCCCTCTTCCATTTGTGCCTGGAGATGTTCGTTGAAGAAACGGAAGATGGACTTGAAGCTACTCCATGATGTCAGCTCATGCCTCTCAGTGCCTGTGAACACATTTACACATATATTATAGTTTAAAAAAACAAAAAAACAAAAATGTGATCTAGTCACCAAAAGCTAAATATCTGATAAACATCCACGTTTTTAGAAAAAGTGTCAAGAATGAATGCAATTGTCCCATGTGACTTCTGCTTCTGACTTAGCTGATAACTGCAGATTGTTGGTTATTATTATTCAGATCCAGTGATATGGACATGCCACATAGAAACATGTAGATGTGTAGAATTGTACTTCTTGTGTAAAAAGCTCACATTTTACACCCCACACTAATTAAAATGTTTTGCCTCTGGATAAACTTTGTTGTTTTTTTTTTGTGTGTGAGAAAATTGTGTCTTGGCTACAATCAAGCCAGTGCCATATTCAAGTCATTGAATATGTAAATACATTAACTTAGCCAGATGACTTTAAATACATTTCCATTTCATTTTGTTCTAAATTACTTCAAATAATGATTACAGCTGGAGATCATGTATGTGGTGGATGTAATCCTGTAAAAAAAACAAACTTGTACAATTGACATAAGTTCAGCAGGATTTCATTTACTTAAAAAAGTGACAAACTCTAGCCCTATTAATCTTAGCTATACCTTAATCTTTGTAAACCTTCATATTACATTATACAAAAAAAACCTGCTTTACAAAACCTTAATATTTTTAAATGTGTTTTCAGAAGATAACAGTTTTATACAAAGGCAGCCATGTTTTGAATACACCATTCAGCTAATCAATGCCTTATTAAGTTGAATAAGTTATTGGTAGGACTAAAATAAGAAATAAACCTTAAGGAGAGCCTTGCTATTACCCCCCCCCCCCCTTTTTTTCTTTTGAAAATGCTGGACATTCATGTTAAACATTACCCCCTGATTTAACAAACAGAAATGTAAACTGAAGATAAATAAATTATAAGTATTAACATAACTAACTTTAGAATTAATTTAAAAAAAAATAAAGTTTTGAGGTGAAAATTTATTCAGATTAACTTCTATACAGGCATTTCAATCGGTCATTTACACAATCATACTCTGCAACAGAACACTCATATCTGAACTGCATATCATTATACCTGATTTCATGTCGGTTTTTTTGAGATTTATCAGATTTTGGCTCCAACTACTGGAAGTACTACACAAGAGCCTGTGCTGTATCGTGTTCTATATATCCCCTTTCTGGCTTTTCCACTTATTAAGATGTATGCGTGGTGGTTAACAATGGAAGCAGTGACCACCAGCAGAGGAGGATTGAGTGTTCTCTCCAGTGACTGAGGCACAGCTATCAACTCATCCACAGAAAGGCTCAGTTTCTGCCTTTCGCAGCAGGTTAAAGAATTCCCATGTTCAGGTCACTGGGCTCTGAAGTAGTGACATATATACCTCAGGTCCTTAAGGTACCTCTTCACTGTGAGAAATACTATGAAGGACAGCAAGCTAGGCCTTCAGGAGCCATCATTTTCTATCAATCTGTCAAGGTGTTGGTTGTAATTTCAGCTGTTAGTGATGATTGTAATAATTCTTGTTCACATCATGTCACTGAGTATACTTAGTCCAAAGCCAGAGATTTTTTTACACTGCAACAGCTTTCCCTGCAAGAGATCTCGATAGGTTATTGCGAGGACAGGCTAGAGATATCTTTCTTGTCCAGTTGTTATTCTTTCCTCTGCATTACAACAGCATTACCTACCCGCAGGGATACAATTAAAAAGCACCTCTAAGGCTCATGCCAAAAGAGTTCTCAAATGGCCACGATACTGACCTCCATGTTTATTAGATTGACCTTTGTCTGGCCAGTATTGATGAAGATCTGTGGCGAGATGGGAAAGGTGTGTGTGTGTTGTTTTTTCCTAGCTTGGCGAGTGATCAGTGCCTCAGGTCAAGTTTACGAAACTGGCAATCAGCGAGTCAATAACTCCCGCCCAAACAATCTCTTTACCTGTGTAGGTCCTGGCACAACACATCACTGGAGAAGAAGACATCGCCTCCACTGCTCTTACTAATAATTTATACCCAATTTAAAGCACACAGCCTCCAATTGTTCTTCCTTCCCCCTTACTTCTCTTTCTCTCACCCTCTCTCCCCTTCAGGAGTTATCAATGGCGAGGGCTTTCTTTCTGTTACCTTGAACCAGCAATGAACTCGTGAGCAGTGAAAGCCTCTCACACTAATCCTGGCTATGGGGTCAGTAACAGTGTGTCTCCAAGCAGATATGCAAATGATCCCGGTCCCTTCGGCGACCCTGTGGGTGCTCCGCCCTCTCCGGTGACATCACCTCGTACAATGGCTTAAGAGCATGCTTCACTAATAGGCTTTTATTACACTACCCTGCTATCTCTAAATTGCCAAGTTGTATCAAATGTAAGTAGTGTATGTGTGGATTACACTTGCTCATTTAGCCACTGAAAAAGCAAGGATAAAGACAACCAGGTGCAGTCAAGTGACAAATTAAAATTAATACTATACTATTAAATGATGCAGCCATGGATTATCACGTTTCTATGAAAAGACTGGCATCTGTCTCTGAGAAACTAAGATGACCGTCTCTGTGTAATTGTCCAAGAAATCTGGTTTACAGGAGGATTTTTTCATAAGCTGTCAGCTCTTGGAGGATATTAATGATAAATTTCATGCTCATAAGAATAAATAACAATAAAAATAATATATTATAAAGTAAATGAACAAAGGAATTTAAGGATATAAATCAGGAAAGTTTCTATCAATGAAAACAGTCAAAACATTGTATTAGTTTTAGGCTATTCTCTGTTTATTTAATAAAGTAAGCTGCATTTACACTGGAGATTAAAGTTGGGAAAATAAAGGATTTACTCTTTACTCTGTCTGTCTGTCTGTCTGTCTGTCTGTCTGTCTGTCTGTCTGTCTGTCTGTGTTTTGTTTCTATCACTAAAATGTTCTTTATTATAACATAATAGATTGTGGCATCTGTGGCATTGAATACTTCAAGGAAAGAATTTTCATTACTTATTATTTATGTTAAAGAGTAGCAGGAAATAAGATGCAAAAATGTACAAATAAAACAGAGCTTAAATAGGTAACACACAGAAATGATGTGTGTATTTGTAATTACATCTATAATTAAACTACCAAAATCTCACACATAAGCAATTGACATTCTTGACTGAAGGTAAACTATCAAAAGCTAAGCCAGATAGAAAATATAAAAATGTGCTGACTGTAATTAGTCTCCATCTGTAGCATGCCATACAAACATGACTGTTAATTGATTAAACATGACTTTCATTTAATTTTCAAAACTCTTGGCTCTCATTAGGGTCATTTTTATATTCAATAATTACACAGTAGTTGCAAAATAATGGTATCTTTGATTCCAATAATTATGTAAACATAACAATAAAAAAGAAATAAAAATCACTAACGACTGTGTGTACTGGGTGTTTCATTGTGTTCTGCTTCATTCTTTTAACATTAAAGCCAATATACAGAAATCTCAAATGTTTATTTGTCTGCACATAAAATAAAAACCCCTTGTGGGTGATCTTTGAATGTCGAGACATTACTCCATAAGGAGCTAAGCTGGCTCGAGTAGCTCCAATCACATGAAACCTAAGGGAACATGAGGACAAAGACACCACATCATGGTTGCTGTCAGTGTCCCTCTTAGTGTCCAAGTTTAATTTCTGACAGCAGTGTTCTGTAAAGCCCTGGCAGTTTGACGGTTCCTCCATTCCATGTCATGGACATGGAAAAAGGGATCTGAGAATATTTGTCCTGAGGACTAATGAGGTGAGAACAGGTGCCAATGTCATCACGCATCACACTATCATGCAACTTGGTAATGCTAAACATTACGTTCATATATAATCACAAGATGACAAATTCAAATCTACATTTATTCCATTACACAAAAACCCTCCTAAGCTGCTTCTCTCTTCACTGCCGATGCCAAGAGCACTTATTACAATTAATACTGTTGTGGCAAAAGCCTGCCTTGTTTATATTGTGTGCAAATGTATGAAAAACATACACACAATCACAGAATCAAACAGTGGCAGAACTCTTTACAGGCAGATCTAAATTGCAGACATATTACAGTGAAACTTCACGTCACATTGTAGAGCTTCTAAAAGAACAGAAATTGAGAAAAATTCAGCAGTGTGTGTGTGACTTAGGGTCCAACAATATGTGTCACTGAGGTTGTGTGTGTCTGTGTGTGAGAGAGTGAGACAGAGAGAGAGAGGGGGGGGGGGGGGGAGAGCAGTTCCAGTTGTGTATGTGCCTGATTTTTCAGCAGCATGTGTCCCTGAGGTTAAAGCAATGTGTCCCTGATGTTCCAGCAGTGTGTCTCCAAGTTTTCTCAGTGTGTGTCCCTGATATTCCATCAATGGGTCTCTAAGGTTCTTGTAATCTAAGTGTCTCTGATGTTTCAAGGGATTGTGTCCCTGACTCACTGTTAAATGCAGTTACTTTATTTATTCTTTTTGCCTTGTACCTTGATTTTGTTACAAAAAATGGTGACAAGATTTTACTAGAATGCAAAAGCCCGTGTAGTTTGTACAGTTTGAGACACTGAAATGATCCATGCAAAAGCACACTTGTATGAAAGCTTTTTAGGGATTATTCTTTCAGGCAACAGCAGATTGAATGTATACGATGAACTGATGCTTAATGTCCTCTCCTGACAATTGTACTGGATTCTCCTTTCAGTATAACTAGGTAGTTCCTGGATCTTTAGGGGATAAAGGGGATAAATATCCTTCACAAACACACACGCACATACACACACACACACACACACACACACACACAGACACACACACACACACACACACACACACACACACACACACACACACACACACACACACACACACACACACACACACACACACACACACACACACACACAGAGTGAGAGAGATCATCTCTAAACAGATGATATTCCTGACTGAAGATAAAGTATCAGCTGCCTTTGAGGTACATCAACAGTAACAACACACTTGAACTACCACAAGCCAGACAAAAAATCAAAATGTACTGACTGTAATTAGCCTCCATCTGTAGCATGCCATTCAAACCTGTCTGTTAATTGATTAAACACGACTGGCATACTTCATCTAATTTTCAAAACTGTTGGCTCTTATTAGGGGGCATTTTGATATGCAATAATTACACTGCTGGTGTGAAAATAATAGTATCTATGAATTTGACAATTATTGAAATAACAAAATCTAAAAAACAACAACAAAGTAACAAAATAGAGCACAATAAAAAAATTATACTTAAGTGAACTCAAATAAAAATAAAGTCTGGGCAACAACATTATGTTGATTCACATTGTGGGTGATCTTTGAAAGGTGAACAGTGTCGAGACATTACTCCATAAGGAGCTAAGCTGGCTCGAGTAGCTCCAATCACATGAAACATAAGGGAACATGAGGACAAAGACACCACATCATGGTTGCTGTCAGTGTCCCTCTTAGTGTCCAAGTTTAATTTCTGACAGCAGTGTTCTGTAAAGCCCTGGCAGTTTGACGGTTCCTCCATTCCATGTCATGGACATGGAAAAAGGGATCTGAGAATATTTGTCCTGAGGACTAACGAGGTGAGAACAGGTGCCAATGTCATCACGCATCACACTATCATGCACGAGGGCAGTGAAGAACATTATATTATGAATCATAAGATGTGAAAATCAAATATACATTCATTCCATTAGACTCTCTTCACTGCCAATGCCAAGAGCACTTATTACAATTAATACTGTTGTGACAAAATCCTGTCTTGTTTATATTGTGTGCAAATAATGCATGAAAAACATACACACAATCACAGAATTACATTACACCACCAGAAATCAGAATGAATGAATATCAGACATATTATAGAGACATACGAAACTCACTTCACATTGTAGACATTCTATAGAACAGTTATTGAGAAAAGTCCAGCAGTGTGTGTGTGTCTGAGGGTCCAAAAACGTGTCACTGGGATTGTTTGTGTGTGAATAAGGGTCCAGCAGTGTACATCCCTGATGTTTCAGTAGTGTTTGTCCCTGAGGATTCCATTACCAAATATCACTCCTAAACAGATGATATTCCTGACTGAAGATAAAGTATCAGCTGCCTTTGAGGTACATCAACAGTAACAACACACTTGAACTACCACAAGCCAGACAAAAAAAATCAAAATGTACTGACTGTAATTAGCCTCCATCTGTAGCATGCCATTCAAACCTGTCTGTTAATTGATTAAACACGACTGGCATACTTCATCTAATTTTCAAAACTGTTGGCTCTTATTAGGGGGCATTTTGATATGCAATAATTACACTGCTGGTGTGAAAATAATAGTATCTATGAATTTAACAATTATTTAAACAACAAAAGTTAAAGAAAGTAAGGAGATCTAGCGATATAAATTGTTCTTACATTAACTCAATTGAAAATATCTGGGCTACAACATTATTATGAATAACACTGAATGTACAACACTGAGTTTGAGCTATGAAAGGTGAACAGTGTTGAGACATTACTCCATAAGGAGCTAAGCTGGATCGAGCAGCTCCAATCACATGGAACATAAGGGAACATGAGGACAAAAACTCCCTATGATAGTTGAATTTCTGACAGCAGTGCTATGTAAAGCCCTGGCAGTTTGCTTCCACCAGTGCATGCCTTGGACATGGAAAAAGGGATCTGAGAATATTTGTTCTGAGGACTAATGAAGTGAGAACAGGTGCCAATGTTATCACGCATCTAAGTATCTCACAAGTTTGTAATGATGTAAAGCTACAAATCAGAAGATGATTAATCAAATATATTTATTCCGTTAACCCCCCCACAATCCGACTCTCTCTCTCTCACACACACACACACACACACACACACACACGCACGCACACACAAGCACGCACGCACTCATGCGCACACACACACATACAGTATATACACACCACACTCAAAGTCCTCACTCTATGTCGCCTCTTACTGCAAATGCCAGGAGCACTTATTACAGTTGTACAATTATTATTATTGTGACAAAAGCCTGTCTTCTTTGTATTGAGTGCAATTAAATTAATGTATGAAAAAAACATACACACAGTTGCAGATACAATGCAGGAAATCTATAAATACATGCACCTACAACACAAAAACAACACTTGTCCATGAGAGGAAGGATGTGTGCTGATGTTTCCCAACTCTCTGCCTCTTTTAATTACTTTAATTAGTATTGTTCTTGGAGCAAACAGAGGCAGAACTCATTACACAAACATAAATTAGAAAGATGAATGAATGTTTCAAGCATTTTATAGAGAGACCCTGTTCAAGTTAGCACTTCACATTGTGGAGTTTGTAACAGTAAATGAGTACAGCACATGGCATGTATCCTTGAAGGACTGACGATGGGCCCCTGAGGTTCCTACAATTTGTCCATGAGGTTCCTGCAGCGTGTCCCTGAGGTTCCAACAGTGTGTGTCCCTGAGGTTCCAACAGTGCAAGTCTATGAGATTCCAGCGGTGTGTCCCTGAGATGCCAGCAGTGTGAGTCCTTTAGTATCAAGCAGTGTGACCTTGCGGTTCCAGAAGAGCAACCTTGAGGCATCATCAGCATCTATCCTAGAGATTCCTGCATAATGTGTTCTTGAGGTTCCATCAGTGTGGGTTCCTGAGGTTCTAGCAGTGTGTTCCCGTTGTGTGTCCCATTAGGGTCATGCAGCGTGATCTGTAGATTCCAGCAGAGCATGTCCCAGAGGGTCTAGCAATGTAACCCTGAAGTTCCAGCATTGTGTCCCTGAAGTTCTAATAACAAGTCTCTCAGGTTCAAGGACCTGTGTTTCCCTGATGCTCCAAAAGCGTGTGTCCATAAGGTTCTACAATAAGTGTGTTTTTGTGTATGTGCATGTATACATAAGGTTACAGCAGTGTGTGTCTATGAGATTAAAAAAGTGTGTGTCCCTGAAGTTCCCACAGTGAGCTGTATCCCTGAGTTGTACCTTCAGTGCCAACAGCAGTTTTTTATTTGCAGGTGGCTTAACTTAAGGCCTATAAGTATTGATCTGGTATACAGCCTTATATAAAATAGCCAGAAAATGACAAACAGACAATTGTGATCATTTGAGATTCTGCTCCAGGTAACCTTATGCCTTTGCACAACACAGTTACCTCTCTTAGTACCGATAGCTTTAGATATGAGACATTAAGGGAATATGATGCAGTGGTACATTACTGTCTATATTAGAAGGTCAAGGATGGGCCAAACAACAGCTACTGTGGTTCAGAAGGTAAATTACATTTAAATATATATGGGTGTTAAAGTGCTCTCTCCATCTTTTTCAGTACCTCACTACATACCATGTGACTCAGCCACATGAAGACACTGTAGGGGAAAAAAGAACTGCATCCATGACAATTCAGCAAAATTACAGAACATTTCAAGGCTAATTTGAGCACTAATTTGTTGGCAAGTCAAACAGCCTCAGCCCACGTTAGCATGATTAAGTTAGCCTTGTTCAAATGACTGCATATCTCATAGATAAGCTGGAAGAAAAGCAAATGAAAGTGACGGGGAGGCCCAGAGAGCAAACAGCTCCTAAGCTCCTGTGGCTAATCATCATTGTGCTAGCATATTTATGAAATAGATGAGGCAGACCCAATGCTAGAACTAGCTTTTTCAAAGAATGACTGATGTTTCGGCAGCTAGTCGAATGAGATTCAGGTAAGACACAAGGCACAGAGATTGTTTTGGTGTCTAAGACTGCACACACACACACACACGCACGTACGCGCGCTCACACACAGCGAGCTATCCGGCATCAATTAAAAAGCCCAGCTGTTTGTCTAGCACTAGAAGCTCTTTATAATATAACTGTTGCTCCCGGAAGCCATCAGGTAAACAGCAAAAGATGAATTTTTGAATGAGGTGAGCAAAAAACATATATATATATATCACATTGTAACAAACAAACTAAGGCTTAGCGTCAGTGTCTGTGTACAATGCGATCCAGAAACTGGCCTGAGAGCGAGCTAATTCACACAAGCTTAGCCCTGCATAATAGAATGTGTCAAGAACAAGCAATGACATGTAGCAGATCAACTGAAAAACAAATTGCATGTGCATAGATTAAACGTGTCAGACTTCCTTTGAAGAAGTTGTCACTGAAGACAAAAGCATAAAAGACACAGCAAACTTTAAAATAAAGATTTTTTTAGTCATTTATTATGTTACTGTAAGTGTTTACTCACCAATCAATCATATTTATCACTTGTTTATATTGTGCTTATCATACATTGTGTTTATAGAGCTGTTGCAGCACAGGCTATACATACTACTCTTTGAATGTCATGGCAACAATTCTCTGGGCATGAAGCTAAGATAATGAGCAGTATTGCATACATTGAAGGTTATAGAAGGAAACAGGCACTGTCTGGTTTCTTCAGATAAGCCTACAGATAAACAGATGCACAAGCACAAAAACTCACAGAATACACATCACGTACACTTCCTTTTCTCACTGTTCTCCCTTTTAGCATGCAACTGACCTCTTACGCACAACGTGTTAACTCTGAACGGATGTCAGATAAGGTTAGAGTCCAAATCTCAGCAAGTCTATCCAGAAACGCTCTAATAACCTCCACTGGGAAAGGCGTCCTAAAGTACAGCACTTAATTAATATAGAACAGTCCATGTTTAACACCTCCACAACAGCAAGTGAACAAACACATGGCACATCAAAAGAATTTCCAGTTCAAGGCATTTTCTACAAATTCTTTACAGCTTGGCTACTCAAGTACACCATGTGTCTCATAAAATCAGAGACCTTGGTAAGTGAGACAGAATGTTGGATGAGTATCGGAGTGCAGAGTGAAAAGACAAATCCATCGCTGGTCAATACAGAAATAAGGGCAGAAGTTTGAGTGTGTTTACATTAGGAGGAGCAGGAGTCAAGAACAGAAGCGAGCTATCCAGACTGAATCGTGGCACATGTGTCTTCCATACTGATTGTGTGTAAACAATCAGATCAAAATGGTCAGAATGATTCACGCCATTACACGCACCTAAGATATCACAAGTCGAGGATGGTGATGTGTATTTCGAATAAATAATCTGCTGGAATTTTATTTGGATTTGAACACCACTTTTAAAGATATTCTCACAAAGGAACCTGTATATAGATTTTTATATTTAGATCCCAAAGTAAGTATTATATAAGTATTATATATAATATTATATAAGTATTATATATAATTTAGAAAGAATGTATGATACGGTAGTATAAAATGGTTGAATTCTACAACATACATTCAAAACACTATCAAAAACACAACACAACACAGTCATCTCACGATTAAAAAAAATCTCACGGGTCCTGCTTTCTACCCACCCATGCCAGGGTTCCAAAGGGTTCCAGAGTATTCCAGAGGGGTCATGACTGTCACAATGTATTTTTAAAAATTTCAGTTGTCAAGTGGGTTGTCAGGTATAATGAGATAATTTGTATATAACATACAATAGAGTGTTGGAACTTCATTGCAGTTAACTGGCAATGGATTTGAGTACAAGTGTAAAGCCTCATAATGATACTTTCCATTTAATAAAATGGATGAAAAACCCAGGTGTAAACTGTGCCTTACTGTTCCAGCAGTAATGGTTAATCCACCAAAACAACATGGTCTAATCACTGACCCGGACTTTGTTAAGTCAATAAATAATAGTCATGCATGTGCTTCCACCCTCAAGACTGCTCACAACTAAAGAGCCCTTCATGCTTCTCAGGTGAAAATGCCCTATCCACTCCAGAGAGTGAGAGTTTCTTAATCTAGCTGTGATGCCATTTTCAATTAGGGTCATTTTACGAGTGGGCCCAGGTATGGTGGGTGGCAGACAGAATGGACTTAGTAGCAGCAGCTAATGCACAGGACCGCACTTCATACAGGCCGCTCTGACCTCGCTAGCCCTGCATTAGCACTGTTATCTTGGAGGGGAGGTGGAGAGATAGGTCTAGAGTGGGCAGTAGGGGCGGGCGGAGCATAAATAGATCACTTAGGGGAACAAAGTGTAATTAATGGGTGGATGGAGATAAGAGGGCCTTGGCTGCTATCTGGGAATGTGCTAATAGGGTTCACATACACTCAGCGCAAGCAGGGGACAACCCCTTACAAAGTGTGTGCAAATGTGTGTGCCTGGAGCAAAAGCCAAGGTGTGATGTAGACCTTACATTTATGTTGATATTTGAGTATATAATACACTATTCTAATATAATACTAGGCAAAAGTAGATTTTGAAAAAGAAAAAAAAATGACACCCAAAAGAAGCATATAAAGTACACATTAGCAAATGGTATGCTCTCCATTCGATACAGAAATATGAAAGTGGGTCGCTGATATTTCAAGGAGTTCATGCAGATAGAATCATGAAGTATCAGGATATTTCAGCTCAAAACATGGTTGTCTCTGTAAGTGGGTTAGAAATTGACAATACAATAGCTTTCAAGCTAATGAGCAAAAACACCAAATCAACACAGAAACTATTAAAGGAAAACAAAAATAACACACTGCAATAATCATCTCAGACAGGATCGGAATTCTACTGAAAACTTGTGGACTGTTTTTTTTTTTTGTTATTCAAACATCACATCAAACCATGAATGATGTTATTACATTTGGCTCTGTGGCTGGACTTCAAATGAACGAGACATTGTTGTTTACTCATCTAAGAGGCCAGAGGAAGTGCTGCAGTCGGTTGAAGGTCAGGCGGCGGTGATGGTGAGGACACTAGCTGACAGGAACTTCCGGACACTGTCCTTTCTACATGGCCCCTGCGTCAGGGGCCCGGCCAGGAGCCAGCCGGGGGGTCTGTATGAGCACTGGGAGGTTGTTTAAGTTGGATTTCCCCTGTTTGTTTCAGCACAGACAGGGGAAGGAGGACACAGGGGCTGAGCTATGGGATTCCCCGAGCCCACAGATTCTAAGAAATGTCCAGGCGAGTCAGAAGTAGACACAGATAACGTTTTGTTATAATGAATTAGGCTTGAAGTCGTACAGACTTGCCTAGTTCGGCAACTCTGATTGACCCTAATATACACAAAGTAACATGAAAGACAGAAATTTGTCATACCATTAACAGTAAAAAAAAAAAAAAAAAAAAAAAATCTTAATGATATATGAACCCAAGAAAACAATATGTATATTTCAGACCTATGTTTGACCTTGAAAAAGTCCAGCTGTGCTATGATAGCACTGTAGAGTGAGGATGAGACTGCAATTTGTCAGGAGATGGAATGAAAGAAAGAGGCAACAGAGGGGAGAAAAAGTTTCTTCAAAAGAGAAGAGGGAGCCTGGGAAATAAAGTCCACAGCAGTTCAAGACTTGACATTGGCCTTGGAATGTCTGAAGAGTTCTGATGACAGGAGAGATGGAGGGTGAAATGTAGCTCAAAATGGCAAGGAGAGATAACTAGCTGCCCAAAAGCTGTTGTAAATGGATAATACGATCCTGTGTGTGTGCATGTGTGTGTTAGCATCTTTGACACTCAAAGCCTCTACATTATTGCTATACCTTCATCAGTAATACATCAGTAATGAGTCATTTATACCTGTAACCTTCAAAAGTATCTTGCATGTTATGGTATATAACAAGTCCCAAAACACAAAAAATGATTTGAGAACACACATTTTCAAAACTTGGATTTGCGTCTTGTTTTTGGTGACGCTACATTCCCAGTTTGCTGCTAATTCACTCTTTTAATAAAGGTATAAAAGGTTAACACCACTGTTATTCCGCAATCCCTTTTACTCACATTTCTTCTTCCTTGCTCACTTTGGGTTGTACTCCTTTTGTCATTTAGCCAATTTGTAAAATTACCTGCTTCTAAAGGTTCTAGTGTCAAATAAAGCATTATTTTCTGGTAAAGGTTTGGCATCTATTCAAAGAGTAACTGGTATCTGTATTATGTCCTGTATATAGTATAACTTCGATTTTGTTTAGTGTCCACACCAATTTTGACTCTGTAACCCATTCTCACACATTCATTTGATGGTTAAATTTTTACAATAATGTCCATATGTAAAGAGTTTGCAATAAAAAAGATAGCGCAGAACAGATCTAAATAGCAACAAACCAAATGCAGTAATGTACAGTACATGGCTTAGCAAAAATACAAAACTAAGCAGCCAGGTGGTCAGTCCACTGATGGAAACGGTTCGAACATAATTAGCAGAGGGCTGAAAGTTCAGTGCAAACAGCCGACCCAAACATTATCTCAGCAAGCACCAAATCTTGGCATCTTAAAAGAGTAGATTTCTTGTGTAAAGATTAAAACCAAGTGTAGGAAGAGTTAACCTCATGATAGGCTGCTTTACCCCAGAGTTATGTATTTTTCATTCCATGTCAGTCTGAGACAGAATAATTATCATTCACTCTCCCTGCAAATGAGAGCGAAGATGAACCGAGACATAGGTTCACCTCAGACGTAACATACATGTGAACCTGAGTGAGTCAGGCTTAGTGCTGTAGCTTCCAGGCAAGGTTTACTTTAACAACTATACTGACCTCAAAAAAGAGGCACATTTCAATCTGCCCTTGCTGTGAGGGCAAAAACACACACAAATCCCACCTTTATTTGATTCTGTAGACCTGTGCCTGACAAGGTCAGATGACATCTGACACACGCACCCCTCTAAATACATACCCACAACCATGTAGGACACACAAATGTAACAACTCACCGTGACCCTGGAGCCAGGTACAATTAATCAAAATTAAATCAGCGATCTCGAGCTTGGCTAGGACAAGATTACAAGGGTAGGGTGTGCATGTGATGGTTCTGTGTGTGTGAGAGAGGTGAGGGTCAGGAGACTCTCAATCCTGTGCTATTGACTGCAGAGGTGAGAGTCAGAGAGGAAAGCAGCAGATAGAATAAAATGATCGATATGTTTTCACCTGTCAGGAGGGAGAGAGCACTTAAAGTGGAGCAAACTTTCACCCCACAGCATATCATATTGATCAAAGGATGTAAAACCAAGCCAAAGGCGGCATGGCTACCGACCCATATGAGAAACCCGTTGTAGATAACATTGTGTGAAAACATCAAAATGGGTGTAAAGGGATCTCTGTAAATAAGTGTTTATTTTATATGGCATGCCACCACAAAAACCTCAGATTTTGATTTTTTACTTTTAATAAACCGTAAAATGAGAGAATTGATACAATTAATTAGCAGAAGAATAAATTTATGTCCATCTTAACATCTGAACCAAAATCAGTTTTTATGACATTTATACTTGTCAAATATAACAAGGTCAATATATAAACCAAACTATTTCCAATGAAAAACCTTTCTGTATAAGGAATAAAACATTAGAGTGTTTTTTTATAGTAAAATAATCCACAACATGGTAACATCAACGTAATGTTTCTTGACACGAGTTATCATACAGCAGCTATAAACAGTCGTTTCCTAACATGGCTCTCTCTTTTTCCTCTTTCTTGAAGTCAAGACAATGCAGCTTGTCATGTTACTGAGAAACTATAAAGTACAAACTCCTCTTTCCTGAAGACTCTTCTATGACAGAAAACATATTGCTACAAATTGCTGATACCAAAGACTCCCATGAATATTAAATAAGATAAAATGTCTCTTATTACTCTGGAAACAATAACATATCATAACATTAAATATGAAATTACTGGTAGAGCTTAAATATAATTAATCACTCTAACACCTTTTGACCAGAGTTTTTAGGCTTCAACAGTGCTATGGTATTAAATGTTATAACAGTATGTTATGCATTAGTTTTTTTATTATTAGTTTTGTTTTTAACTGCAGAAATGGAAATAATTTGGCAAAATGATTTGAGCAGCACTGTATTAGAAGTCTTCTCTGCATCAAGTTCAATGGTTCAGGTTTTAAATGGTGCCACTTTTAATATGCAGAAAGAAATATTATTTCTCTATTGTGGCTTAGAGTTCTGCTGCACTTAATGAACATGTGTGGTCCACCTTTTAATTTTTAGTGAAGTAATGATCCATTACTCATTAGCACAACGTCATCTTGCATTGGAACCATCTGAAGAAAAACACTATTACGAGTTATCACCAAGTATAATGAGAGACCGAGAAAGCATGAGAGATGGTGCTTAAAGTGTGGGTGGAGAAAGATACTCCCAGTCATAAATCATGAACAGAATGCAGGGAGAATTTTTACGCCGATAAATTATGTCTGAGTTCAAACATCTTTTTATCTGCACTGAGCTGCTAAGTGATACGATTTCATGTATTATGGGTGCCAGTGCTTCCTTTCTCCATGAAAACCCATTGCAATTCAGCAAGTGGACTCACTTTCATCTGAAACGCCTAACATAACATCCCTCCCATGCTTCTACTTGAAGCTTAAATGCCTCGTTAATCCCTCCCTCTCCTCAACATCACCCGTGGCCATCAATCCTTGTCCAAAATGGTCAATCCTCTTGAGTTTTATTACCACCCGTCGTTGGTTATAAGGCTGCTGGCGCAATTTAAATCCTTGTTTCATTCCACATCTTTACAGTATTGACCCCAAGAGTCTCAGTAACTCCATACCAGGCCTGTTTGAAGTTCTAAAATGTTATGACGGTACTGTGCACCCGCACTGGTTTATAGATGATATATTTGATCAAGTGGGTCGACATGCTGAAGCATTTGAAACTTTACTCCAAAAGCATTTCAGTAACTTGCCAGAGGGCTACACCATTGTCTTGAATTGCCAGATTATAACCATGAAAAGCCACACACATTCCCAGTGCTTGTTTGACTTTGGGGGGAAAGTGATATGTTTGTTTTTTTTTGGAAAGGGACATGACATATTTTGCTTTAACTCAACAGCATTGCCACTGTGTCCCTGACCACAGCTACAAGACTAATTGCTTGTCGTAGTTTTCATGTCACTGATTAATGAGGAGTGGTCAAATGTCTCACCTAAGAGAGTTAAACAAAACTACCAAAATGCAACAGGGCTTTTTTTTCTTCATTGGATTTCACATTTTACCCTTCTAAGAGCTTATTGTCCATTTCCAAAGCAGGAATTTTATATTCAATGTTGCTTAATTGTTGTTTATTCTACACAGTGTCCATGTATGAAGAATTGATAAAAATTCATCCAGCTAGGCCTGGGTATGCAAGCTTTCATCTCTCTTCCTATATATCTCTCTGTGATAAAGCTACTTATACAACCATCCTTTCTTTCATTTACTTCATTAATTCAAACTGTGTTCTTTTCCCACAAACTGTAGGAGTTTGTACATATTTCTTTTGCTGTCTCAGAGGGGGGAAGTGATCTTGCACTTCTATCAGCCATGTCTTGTGTATTTTTTTATCTGATTTTAACAAACAAGCAGAGCCAGATGATGGAGAGAGGGCTACAAAAGGTCTCTCTCTGCCTTCTTTTAATCCCCCTGCTCTCCTTCGACTCTCTTACCCTGCGAATGAAACTGCACTTCTGCACCAAATATACAAAAAACAATACAAGATTACACTTTTTGCAATTACAGCAAGGCAAAAGGAAATCTTAAAAGGATCTGTTCTTTGCAATATGGTCTTTAATAATGAAAAACACATCAAAATCAAAATTGTTCAGTTCCAAAAATACATCCCGAAGAACGACCCCCCCAAAAGAAAAAAAAGACCACAAGAAAAGATTTTAAAGCTCACACCACTAGTCTAGTTAAATTAATTTACTCAAAAAGAAAGTTAATAATGCTTTGTTCCCTTTCATAAGCTGCCAAAACAGTTAGTGCTATTTCATGAGACAACAATTAGTGGATAACCCTTTCAAAAGATACTGTAATAAAACAGTGAAAAATTAGAGTAAAAAAAAAAAGCTTTAAGCATTTTAGCTGCACCGTCCTGTTCTTTACTGCTACAACCAAATGGTATTAAACTGAAGGGGATGGGAAATGGCTGACCTTAGTGAAACACTAAAGCAGGTGAGCTCGAGATGATCTTCTGCACTTCTCATTTTGATTTATATAGAGCACTTTACCCTCCCTATCATAACTAAGAGAGAGATGGAGTCATCTAATAGCAGACAGGAGAAGTGTAAAAGCTAAATAAAAGTTTATAAATGTTAGCTCGTAATAGCAAAATATTGATTTCTTCTGTCTTCTTTATGGAAGTCTGGATTGGGCTTGATGGTGGGGGAAAGAATTTTTAGATAAAATGAGAGGATGATGCTTTTATAGGAAAGTGCATCACAACACTGTGTATATATGAGTGTGCGCTAAGACAGTCGCTTTTACTCATAGAGTAAAAAGGGATGTTTCTCTGTCTTCAACATAACCACCAACTAAGTGTCAATATTCACAATGCTGAGCTGAAGTGAATTATAAATACAGAACAAATAAGGGTCTAAATTAAATATTCCCCAAGCTGTAACCTGACTGTGTGTGATCTGAATGAATACATTTTGGCATTTTTGCCTCTCAGAGGCAAACAAAAAAGATAAGTTAACTGCAGGAATTGATCAGAGACAGTAGGAAAGTGAAATGTCCATGAATGTCAGGTCCTGCATTTTTGTCATGTAGACAAAAGAACAGCCTGAAATGTGCAAGCACCCTAATCAGATACTCATGTGTGTGTTCATTTGTGTGTACTAGCATGTGGTTTTTACCTCTACAAAGAGCAATAGATGCATGTACCCCAGGCACAACATGTCTACCTGAGACAGGGGATGATTTGGAAGTTCTAGGCATTGATGCTGGAACTCTAGCTCCTGCGTGTCCTCGGGCCACGGGTGGACAGGTGTTCAGCACATGCACCTGTGCACCTGTGCACTAACACACATGAGCTGTCAAAAGTGGTCCAGCCCAAGTCGACCCTTGAGAGGCCCGAGCACACTTGTGCCATTCAAATATGACCCACTGTCATAAAGCTGGACAGTTCGGGCCGACATGAAACATGACATGACACGGCCCATCAGTGCAGGTCAAAACACTCCCTAACGTGCATTTTCAGATATATTTGACCCATTGGGGACAAATTCTTAAGAATGTGTTGGTTTGTTCAAGTTCTTTTAAAAAATCACATGTTGAACTATCAGTGAAAAAAGTAGGAGAGAAGCTTGATAGTGGTCATGAGTGGCTTTACACTGAGCTGCATGGACAGCAGATTTGCTCCACATGCTAGCCTGAGCAATTATCAAAGCTAATCATGGCCACACATGGGAAGCTGGAAGCTTTCCTAAACATAGTGCAAGAGATGCGAAAGAAGGCCAGGCATCTAATACATATATGATATGTATAAAAAAATAACAAAATAAAGATGTATCATGTTTAAATTCCTTTCATTTTGATGCAGCTAAATTTCAAAATGTGTCTGTGTTTAATAGCTCATACCTGAGCACCCACGTTGACCTGCTGTTTCTGCTTTCTGGATACGACCCATCCTGGCCTTCCAACTGGCCTGCGCATGCTACTATGCTGCCCTCAACCCCATGAATGCTGGCAGAGCCCAGTCGGTTGGGGCTAAAAAAAGGCCCCGGTGAGAGGAACAGACACAGAGTCTGCATTACCCAACTAATCCCATTAAATCAATTTCTGTGCCAAGAGACAGGGTCAGCCAGAGTACCACGTCACTCACCCACACCTTTGGCACTGACTGGGACCTGAACAGGAAGAGGGGAGGTGGGAGTAAGGTTGGAGACGACTGACCTGGGCCCAGGTTGGAGTTGAGGAGAATGCGGGCTACCTGCTGAGGGCTGGGTCTGATGAGTAGTGAGGGCACTGTGGACTGGGATACACTGCAGTAGGCATTTGATATAGGAGGGCTTGGGTTTAATGTGTTTACAGCAGATTGCATCATTGCTCGGGTCAGCAACAGGGTGAGGCACAACCAGAGTGGCCATGTGTCAGTCAGTAAAGTGCAACAAAAGTCACTCACACACAAACACTTATTCACTCACTCACCTCCAGGTTGACATCAAATTGACACAAGCATCTACATATACAGCTTAACTTCTACTTTGACCCCCAATCTTAAGTAGCTTTGCCCTTTAATATGATGTAATGCCAGACGCAAAGTCAATGACAGTTACGAGTCATCACTGCAGAGTCAAATCTCCTACTTAACTTGAGCCGCCCCAACAGACGTGGATTTGTCCGTCCTTGCAGGTGCAACTTCAGGACAGGATACCGGCCAGGCCACAAATAAAACCCCTCGTATAGGAAATTAGCCAAGCGTAAGTAATTGCATTAGTGATGCAGGTAACATATACCTAACTTCCAGGGCAAGAGTTCTTTTATCTGATGGGGCTTGTACTCAACCATCTCTTAAATAGAGTCCATGGTTAAAATGGCTTGCCTTAGACCACTTTGCATTTAATATGTGTCAAGAGGGATTAATTAGAACATAGGAAAGGGTTTTGTGGATAATCCAATCTTGAAAGTGTAGGTGGTAGAACATTTTTTGTAGAACTTGGGTAGGAAGAGGGAAGGACAGGCAGAAAATGGATAGGTTCAAGCTTGTTTTGTTACAATAGCTGTTCTTGACTTCATGTATCTATTTAAAGGTAATAATTGAAGAAATGAATGTCATGAAATCAGGATATGTAAGCATACAACTTAAAAAATACAATGAAAGACATTTTAAATAAAAATTCAAAATCCATAGATTTATCCCATCATCTATTCTTCCTTATCTTTTCTCTACCTTGTGCTTTGAAAATTTCAAAAAGATAAGAGTGAGGACAAGCTCACAGCGATCTATTGGCTCACATGCTTCCAAGCCAGATGGTCTGTGTCTTAAAGCTTGGATGCTTTGCCAGTTTCAGAGTTTCTTCTAATTCTCTGCAATACACTTCTGTACAAAACGAATTTATTGCTTAACAAGAATAATCAACAAAATGCAGAACATCAGAAATGCTCGAGGAACATGTTTGGAAAGCCTTGAAATAGAGGCTGAAATAAACTGAGATAGTGAGGCAGTCATGAGTGACAAAGCAGAAACATCAGAACACTAAAACTATTCAATGAATCAGATTCTCATCTTGTCTCCAGGAACTCATTACCAGAAGAATCAATACACAACATTCATTTACATCAACCTGTTTACACACTGGACACATTCCTCCACTGCTGGATATTTGAACTGACGATGAAAGACGACTAAATTCAATCATGCAGAAAAGACACACAATTAAATGCTCAGGTAAATATACACACGTGCACACAGGTAGATATTTCTTACTAGCTTTGAGGCATTCTCTTAACATGATTATTAACAAAGCTAATTTATTCACCTAATACACTTAAATTTAACCTGAACCGTAATATCATAATTTAACAAAATAATTCTATTGGCTCTTTTATATTTTTAAAAGTTTTTGAGCTGTTTTGCTCATAGGGATCGGTTAAATGTTCCCACATTTAGCTGTTTTTATCTTTTTTTATTCTAAACCAACACACATTATCCAAATTCTCCAAAATGCCAAAAAGTGTAAGAACCCTAAGTAATAAGAATTCAGTGTTAAATAAACAGATATAAGGAGTGATGCGAGTGTAATCCACTTTCAGAGGAGTGCATGCATGCCAGAGAGCCTGGTGCTTTGGCAGGGCAGATGAAGATATCAAAGTGGGGGAGAGAGAGCAGACTGTGCATGCTGAGGAGGCATGGGAGGACGACAGAGAGAAGGAGGGAGAGGGAGAATGAGTGTGTAATAGAAGAAGAAAATGATTAAGCAAAAAGTAAGAGAGAGAGAGAGAGAGAGAGAGAGAGAGAGAGAGAGAGAGAGAGAGAGAGAGAGAGAGAGAAAACAACAGAGAATGTGAGAGATAGACAGAAAGAGAAGCCTGAATCAAACTCTGGATGCTCCCTGAGCGTCTCACTGTGCAAACAGGGCACGGTTTAAAGTCACACGTCCTACCCAGGGAGTTCTTCCTCTCTGACTTCCTCTCACTCACTCCTGTTTCTGTCATTCCGACAGGCCTGTAAGAACTCCTACCTTTGCATGGATCATGCAAAAGAGACCTGCTGATAGAGTACAAGCCCAAAGTAGGTGCAAATCCCGTCGCAGTGTGATCAATTTTTAATTTCTCTGCTGGTTTTTCATGTTTGTCATCACTGTCAGGAACAGTCTCTGCTATGAGGAAAACAGGGCAAGAGTGCTTTTAACATTCACACAATGCATACAAAGCACACACGCATGTGTACACCCTGCACACACACGAGATTACAGCTCAGCTACTTTAATGCAGCTATCAGAAATCACATTCTGACACGGAAATATTAAATATCACTACACCAACAGAGCTATGAATCTCTAGCCAATGATAGTGGATGCAGAAGCAGTGGGATTTAGAGAAGAGGTTCAGAAGTACAGTAACTAGATTGCGAGGAATGGGATGGAACAAACCCCAATAAAAATATTAGTGCTCAGGTCAAGGTCCATGTACTGTAGGAATTTCCTGAGAGTGGAAACAAATATAATAGGAGGCCTCAGTGATGGGACTGTTAACACTTTTATTACAGGCTGCCAACAGACACAAATAAGAAGAATACAAAAAGATAATATATGGGCCAAAGTTGAAAGAAAAACAGCAAAAAGAAATGTTCTATAAATATGCCTATTTTATATACATACATACATACATACATACATACATACATACATACATACATACATACATATATACATATATATATATATGTTATGTATGTATAAAATATTTTGCATGATTTGTCTGATCACCTTTATCCTATATATATTTATATATATATATATGTATGTTATATATATATATATATATATATATATGTATTTTATATATATTTATATATATATATATGTATGTTATGTATGTATAAAATATTTTGCATGATCTGTCTGATCACCTTTATCCTTCAGTGTAACATTATCCTGTTAGTAGTGGTGTCTTGCAGGATGACGCCGCTCCATTCAGAGAACATTGGAATGGTTTGATGAGAAGAAAAATTATGTTGATCCTTTAATAATTGAACACCTATTTTATAGCAATGTTTTAGACATTGACCTGCACTAACATAATTGATTGAAGAGGATAATATTTTGGAAAAATAGTGTTAATCAATAAGATATCTAGTTATCAATTTTCAGACGCTTGTAGAATCTCTGCAAAAGCTGTTTGAATATGGTTTATACCATATTCATTTATACAAAAAATAACATTACAGTTTTATAATCACTGAGATGGCCTATATGACTCTTTATCTGGTCAAGTGAAACGTAGAGACGCACAGATAAATCCGTGCTGATAGAGCTGCTACTAATGAGTTACTGCACCCCCAAATTTCGTTTTCCAGGAGAGGAGGGGGTCTGAGGAAAGTCGATTTCCTGCGCGGTGGTGCTTATCGTAATTGCACCGCGAGGTGGCTGGGTCTGCCGTCGGTGACATCGCCAGTGAAAACGAGCAGAAAATCTAAGTGTTCCATATCAGAGAATATTTTTTCTCTGGCTAATGTGACTTAAATACCTTGTTCCACAGTCGAGTGGGCTGGCACCTGCTGCATAGGAACCGGCCAATTACCACACAGTCGCTCTAATTTTCTGATTCAATTAGAATGCTTCAGAGCTTTGCCGTCTAATTGCAAACTACTTCACAGTTACCTCTCTGATTAATCGCTGCCCATCTGCGAGCCATCAGAAAACTTGGTGGAACAAATTTGTGTATTTTAGAATGCCAGGGGACTGGAGAATCACAGCCTGCAAGGCTGCCTGAACCCTGATCTTCTGACACACCGTGCCAAGGCAAAGCAGGGACACTGATTCGACAGTCACACCTATCGCTTCAGAGACACCCCTACTGTCAAAATACAAACAGACATGAAAGAAGATTCAGTTTTCCATGAAGAGTTCCTCAGTGAAGTGCAAATGTGCATAATGATTTAATTACAAGAGGAAAAAACTTACATAATTAAGAAAAAAGTCATTAAAATGTCAAACTGAATTTCATTAAGTACTATATGTATGTCCTAATGCCTCAATTTGATAACCCTACTCCAGCTTCTAAGCTCTCCCCAGATCAATATGTCTGCTTTTTTATTGTGAATGGTATCTACTAAGCTCCTTCTCATGACACCAGGCCAGCTGATGTATAAGAAGCAGAGGGGGAAAAATCCAACACACCCACAGCAAAGCTGCACTGTCAAAGCAATAGAGCATTGCCCAGCCTGACCCTGCAGCCTCCCTGCTCATACACACACACACCTACTGACATTTCCAAGCACAAGGACACTGGGGTGTTTGCATAGTCTGTACATAGCATTACATCATCCCAGCACCAAGCTGCCCACCTTCCCCTAAACCACTTGGCATCCAGACTCAGAGCCAGCATGCAAAAAGTGCAGATGAGGTGACAAAAACGACCCGCTTCATTTTTCTCCACCTTTCAGTAACCTTAATGAGAAAGTACAGGGGCAAAACAACAGTAAGCATATTGCATGTTGTTGCTGCAGTACTATAATGATGTATAAGCCTTTGGCTGTGGGAGAATATAATTCCGATATGTCAGATCTCTGATTTGGCCACAATTTGCATGGTTATAATAGCTTATCGACTGACTCAAGGTTAAGGGAGGCCATGGTGGCCGGCTGTAATGACTGCATGCTGCAAGTTTATTTCAAGCTACTGGGACTCACTCACCCGAGCCCTTCTGTCAATATGCAATCTTGATAGCTTCATCTCCCTTTGAACGACTAGGCCAACGGTGACCGCTACGATTCCTCCCCCTCCCTTCAAAAGCCTCATGTATCACACAAACATTTCCCATACAGATCAATAGAGGTGGCATTCATTAACCCTGGAATCTGTGCAACGCCATATTCACATATTAGGTTTATAGATTGCAATATTTGAATGCGACCGAATGTGAAATTTTTAGTCTTGCCAAAAAAAATTAAATCATATGGATTTGGACATTTTTCCAGTGGATCTGTTCCCAAAAAAAGTACTGAAACAAATACTGACAGACATCCAACACAATAGTTTGTGGTTTTCTAATAGTGTGAATGGTTAGACAGCTGCACCACTCCAAAGGAAGCAAAATTGTGCTTCTGAAACATTACTAAATGCAATATTAGTGCATTCCAGTTTAATCACAGTTAGACACGACATCAGCAGATATATAGATTTTTCCAAGCATTTTTCCAAATTTTAAAATGTTCTTGTATTATCTCTAAAAGCCATAAGAGCTAGCCTGTTTTCTCTCAGCTGTGTGGGTTTTGCAGCTTGGCTCTCATTATACAGGTAAATAAACAGCAGTGTGAGATGGTCAGTCACCTTTGTAGCTCCAGTAAATGCTAGCCAGAGGCTAGCCATTCACTTTTACCTTTTCTACTATATTTTTGTTGTGCTTCTGAGAGTAAGGAGAGCTAGCTTTTCAGCTAAGTGTGTTTCTCTGGTTGACTGTGATTACACAAGTAAACAAACAGCGGCATGCGACCCTCAACCAGTCACCTGTGCAGGTCGCTTCCTGTGGCTCCTCTAATGGTTTAATGATGAAGCATGGTTCAAGCTACACTCTCACTCTGTGGATACAGATAGAAAGCCATCAGCAGTCCCTGGCCTGACACACACACACACACACACACACACACACACACACACACACACACACACACACACACACACACACACACACACACACACACACACACACACACAAACAAACAACCTAATCTACAGACCTGGGGAGGAATTTATTGGGACAAAAGAGAAGACAAAAAGGTACTGTGGGCAAAGCTTAAAGCAGCAGGCAGCTTCTTAAATCTCTCTCTCTCTCTCTCTCTCTCTCTCTCTCTCTTTCTTTAGGACATTCCATTATGCATATGCAACAAATATATTGCATCTACGTAACTACCTATATGTAATAAGAGGTTTATACAGCTAATCCTATAGCTAAACCTAATCCTGACCTTAATACCCTCAAAGAAATGTTTTCTTTATCCTTTCAGTTTCGAAAAAACAAAAAACAAAAAAACCCCAGAGACATAACCTTTAGGAAAATTAACTTTGGTTTTGGTCATTTTTTTGTTTTAATTATTACAATCTAAAGAAAAAAATGTAAAGAATGTAATTTTCTTAGAAAGAAAAAAGATCCCAGGCGTGTGTGTGCGCGTGTGTGTGTGTATATATATATGTATATACATATATACACACACGCGCACACACACGCACACACACACACACACACACACACACACACACACACACACACACACACACACACACATATATATATATATATATATATATATATATATGTATATTTATATATATATATATAAAAACCTGGGATCTTTTTTCTTTCTAACTTACTGTACAAAAATATGAAGTATGACAGCCAGCTCTAAGACACAGACACAACAGTGTAACATTAACACAAAAACAATAATTTGTAACTATAAGATCACACTAGAACAGATTTTTTAAATTTGGAAATAATGAAAATTAGTCATAAAGACTTCTAGAATTAATTTGAACTTCTATGACATTGCAAAACAACCAACAGCAGATTTTTTTTTCACCTGTGGTGATGTATCTTGACATTTATTTTTACTTATCCAGCATCAGTACCTTGTAGCAAGCTACAAAAGCTGAGTGCATAAAGTGTCCAACATTTCACACTTGAATAAATGCATCATCGGGGTTCTTGAAGCACACTTTTTCCTGTTGGAATTTTTAGTGTGAACACACTACTCACACTACTAATACTGCAAAATAGCATAAAATAGTGCGTGACATTCTGGACGGACCTCGATTGTACCAAATTATACCCAGGCTACTGTATCTTTTATAAATGATCCTATGCCACAGGTTTATGGCATATCAGAGTATTTCACACATAGTACATTATAAACACAAAGGACATGCAGATAGTCAGATAGGGAAAATGTACTATCCCCCCAAAAAACATCAGCAAATTGGTTTCTGCTTAGAGTAGGCGGCAGGTTAAGATAAGTGTTGGTCGTCCCTGACAGGAAACTGATCAATTCAACACACAGAGCGGTTAAAAACATAATTATTATCTGACCTTTGACTATGTAACAAAATTCACATTATCAGAGCAGGGACCTGACCTTAGACTTCTTTAAATGGGAATGTATTGATTGTCTGTGCACTGCAGACAAACACCTCACACAGCATGTCTGGGACAGCACACAGAGATGAGAGACAAGCTGACGGAGAGCTGGAGCCTTGGCAATTAAACACACACACACACACACACACACACACACACACACACACACA
Source organism: Tachysurus fulvidraco (assembly GCF_022655615.1). Taxonomy (NCBI): domain Eukaryota; kingdom Metazoa; phylum Chordata; class Actinopteri; order Siluriformes; family Bagridae; genus Tachysurus; species Tachysurus fulvidraco. The sequence goes on from NC_062526.1 coordinate 12,521,845, forward strand.
CACACACACACACACACACACACACACACAAACACAAACCTGGGAGAAGTTCACTGCATGAGCCAACAATGGACTGAACATGTCTGAGTGAATTAATCACAGCCTGAGTGTGTGAGTGAAAGTGAATGTGTTTTGTGCCAAGGCAGTTACAATTTTCAGGTGCTGTACAGGCCTTAGTGGACTTATTTATTAGGTGCATAACTAAATATAATAAATACGGTAGGTGCTCAGGCTTGATTTTGAAAATTTAATTAAAGTCCGTATATAATAACAAAGGTATACACACAAACAAATCCACTATAGTTCATACCATAGCATCGTATTGTTCCCTGAATGTATTGCTGCACACTTGGTGATCGCAGTTTTGCAAGTGTATCATATTGTCCAATTATTTCTAATCCATATTGGAATGTGCTGATAATTTGTAATCAAAAACACATGCCTAATGTAGGCTTTGGATTTCAGATATAAATGGAAAACAAAATTAAACTTACATGCTGAAAATGTGAACAATATGAAAATGTGTCAATTACATTTTTGCTTTTTTATTTTTCCACAGCATGTGTTTTCCATAAATAGTACTGTATCCATTATTATTTTCTCTCTCCCACGTTCTCTGCTTCTCTTCTGACAAATTAATTCAAAAATGAAACCTTATAAAGATATTATGAGGTAGGGGGCTGGGAGGGAGATCCAAAGAAAAGAGACAGATGAAAAAAAAAAAGAGAGAGAGAATATCAAAGAAAATCATGGGAATGAGGTAGGAGTGGCCCTGGGCCATGAGGTCAGTCCAGTGCTAAGGCTGTTCAGGCTGCCACAGGCACTGAGCTGGAACTAAGCGAGGCCAAGCAACCGCAGACTTGGACGCCAGCCAGAGGTGGGTGTTCCTCAGGGGGCTATATCAAGCCCCTTCACTTTCTGCTGCTCGCAAACTAATGTTTACATCAGGACCAAAACAGACAGTGAAAGAGAGATACCCCAAAACACTCCCACCCATCGTCACACACTACAGGCGAGAGAAACAGAGATGCAGTTATGTTACTGCATACATTACACACATTTTAGCTGAGCCACCCTGAAAGAGACGAGGGTTAAATAGAGACACAATGGGCCTGAGAGCCACTGCTTTGGGGTGATGACTGAGAGACAAAGGAGGCCTGTCAGGCGGGCCAGACAGCTGTGATCTGGGTGTCAAACTGCCTCCTCAGGCCACCATCTGCTGACACTGCCAGATGACACAGAAAATAGGATTACAGTAACAGGGCAGAAGAGAAGCTGATGACCTAAACACTGTAATATCATTTTCTAGGAAAGAGACAACCCAGGCCGGGATAAAGAGCAAGCGGATCAGAGAGGTCAGAAAGGCCTGATGATGTGGTGTACTAATCTACTGCACAGCTCAGAAGAACATTTACCTAGAGCTTAGGAGGGAGAGATCTAATGAGAGGTTTTAAAATGTGTGCACAGAAGCAAACAACCACATTTGTACCACCACCACCACAATACCATACTAAAACAGGTCAACATAAATAGTGAGAACTAAGGTCCATATATATTTCCCATCAAGAATTTCTGAATTTTAAACCAACATACTCCCTACAAAAAGATAGCACCTTAAGCATAGCATTGATTATTGCATTATGAAGCCTGCCATTTTAAGTCACTTGAACTGACATCAAATACTTGCATCCTTACTATTACTTGTCAAAACCTTAATACCAGCATAGATGCTGAGGGATCTATAAAAATGATGTGACATAGTTCACATTAACTTATGGCAGTTTTTGGGCAGGCATGTCCAGTGGAGTTTAAGGACTACACTTCATCTATGTTAGAGAGGCAACAATGTGGGAACCCTCAGTGGGACAGATTGAAGTGAGTGAGCTTTGAATTCGAGGTCCAGAAACAACCACGTTGAAGCTTCAGCAGCAGTCCACCCAAAGACCCGTTCCAGGAAGGGAGTCCCTTCCTGATACCACTGTCAATCCCAATCTGTCCCAATCCAGTCAGCAGGAGCCTAACTGACATGTGACTGCAAGAAGCACCTCTGGGTCAAAAGGTTAGTGTAGATCTTTACAAATCTCCACAGGCATGGCATCAGATTAAAGTTAAAGGGGGGTTAACATGCCCTACAACCTTAACCCGATAAGACCCTTGAAATCTTCTGCTCTGACCTAGACTTGACTCCTTCATCTGTGGCATTAGCTACAATAATTAATGGCTGATAGGTGCCTGGTGCAATTCATTCTGATGCCTCCACTGCTGTTGGAATGGTGGCTGGCGCCAGGCTCACCTACCCCAGCTGTGGGGTAAAGAAAAAAAAAAGAGAAAAAAAAAAAAGAAGAGAAAATGGAGCCATGAGCTCTGATGTCTTTGTCCTTCAAGTCTGTAATGACCATGGGTGGTTTAGGTGATGAAGACATGCACATCAACTGGAGTTTGTGTCCAGCCTGAGCCAAAGAAAAGGTGGATTAAAATAGGACATAGTACATTGACCTACTTTTTTTATTTTAAACAGCATGGAAGAGGTTGACTTTATTACATGTAGGGATGCCAAGAGAGCACTTCCATTGTTTTAATATTTATTTCCCAAAATACAAATGTTCCAGAAAACCTCAGAGACTAATGTGCACATTAAATAGAAGTAACTAACTGTAACTTGTCCAAAACAGGAGGCCATGTTTGTGTGTGTGTGGACAGTCAGCAACTGCCCTGCTGATTAGATAAGTCTTAAAATCACTCAACCACAAGCAGCGAAAGCTGTGTTTTCCACTCGCTCCCTGTGTGCTGCTCCAAGAGAGAGGTGATAAGGTGGACCATTTTGGGGTCACTGCGATTAAGTGTCTACATATACCACATTCCTGCCTGCCAGGATGAGACGCAAACGCTTCAGAATGTCTCACACTGACAGGTGTGTCTGAGTAAAGCTTCATCTCCTATAAGATACCCTGCAGTTGAGTACAGAAAAAGATAACAAAGGGTTTGGAAATGCCTGTTCCTAAAAGGCTCAAAATCCGGTGCCTGCACATAAACGAAAGGTGTGCGTGTGTGTGTGTGTGTGTGTGTGTGTCTAGGCAAGGGCAATTACCATCACATTTGAGGATGCTCAGGCCTCTCCATAATCAAGGGGTGATGGTGGAGAGGAGGCACCTGGTATGGCTCAGTGTGGAATACAGTCTCTAAGAGAAAGGATTGGGTCCAGGATTAGGAGTAATAGCATCATGGATCTAGTTACGCTGAAGCAAGTGAAGTGCAGTGCTCTGAAAGCAGTTTATAATTATGGCTTTCCAGGCCACAAACAAACCTCACTTATTACCCTTCTCCTTGGCATTTTAGCTCCAGGAAATCAGCAGCTAATTGTGATATTTCCCTAATACGCAGCACACACGGGTTGTCACAAGCTGTTTGCTCCTCGTGCCGTCGACTTGTAATAAAGTTTTTATCTGTCAGCCCAGAGTGCGTGGGAAATGAGCCAAGGTCACCGGCATGCTCTCCAACATGACGGTAAAAATATATTCGCTCAACTTTGTTTACATAATTATATAAATAATATCCCATTTTTCAGGCAAAAAGGGAAACAAATAAATATTTTAATTTCGAGGCTGATTATAAACTCAAGGACCTTCAAGGATGTTTGCTTTCTAATCATCTTCCACAATTATGTACATTGCCTAATATATTCTCAAAGCATTCTTGTTTTTTTTTTTTTTTTTGCCTTGGTCTGTTTTCTCCAACAATCATTTTAAATGTGCATTTCATTAAAACATAATTGTGAGAAAAAGAAACTGAGGAAAAGGGTGGGCTGTTAAAGCGGCACACACCACACACGTACACAGGGAAAGAGTCACTCACTGTTTAAATTTAATGACTAAATGCCATCCGTGAAAAGTAAAAATAAAAATAAGATCACAACATAACACAGGATAACACATCAGACCCTAATTAATTGATTAGTGTTTACTAATGGAGAATTCTATTGTGAGTATTACAGCCGCTTTGTGCGTAATTATTGTGACTCCCACAGTTCTTTCAACCTGCAGCAGACAAGGCAACTTCTCGCCCTTATCAAGAGCTGTCAAAGAAAGTGCCCCATTAGTCTGCCAGTGTAATAAACTGGCTGCATGCAAAACATTCACAGGGCTTTTCTTTTGTGTCTCTCTGTGTGTGCATGATAAAGGGAAGTCTTACAGGACAAGGGAAAAATGGAAATATAATAACAGTGAGTATCCTTGTCCTTAGATGAGGTCCTGTCAGAGCCAAGCGAGTGTATGTTGACTTCTCCGCATGGCAGGACATTCCAAAGTGAGCTGTTTATTAGTGCTGATGGGCAGTCGGGGACAGGCCAATGCTGATGCTATTCTCTTCCCACACTGTGCCTTGCATTACTTACGAGTGTTAACAGAATCACTGCAAAGCTTGCTAAAGCTAACAGCACCTGACTGCAATGTTTGGAATCTGTGTGTGGAGAAGTGGGAGGTGGACATGGGATTATGTGCTAGCAGCTTTTGAATAAACAGCAGCTAACAGACAGCTGACTAGATAAAAGATGACTTGGTGTGGAGCTGGATGCGGTTTGTTAGACAAGAAGTGCAAAATGACATGCCAAGTGTGGGTTGTGATGAGAATAAAAATACGATGATTAGGTTTTAGGCCAACATCACACTTGATTTGAGGTACGTGTACAATGAACGCAAGATGACAGCGGTAGTGACTATTTAGAGTCCTACGTGAAAGCAGTCTCTATAGCTGCACACACTGCATTTGCACTGAACTGTAGTATATACCCTGGTGGAACACTTTCGCTTGGATGAGTAGCATTGCCTCCACACAGGTTCTGGGACCACATTTGGAGCCTAAACTCTGGTGAAAAGAGTGAAAGGGTGTGTGAATGGTGCCCTGTAATGGACTGGCGCTTCATGACGGGTGCATTCCTGCCTCTTGAACCTCTGTTTCCCTGACCAGGATAAAGAAGATTGTGAAAATGAATGAATAAATGAACAAAACTAGCAACTGAAATGCTTACTATTTGCTTAAAATGCACACAGTACAACACCAATAGTATTTATTTTTTCTATATTTATCATGAGCACACCAGGTTTCTTTAAAAGGCTCCTTTTAGGTTTCTGCTTTGAGGTGTTTGTCTTTCCAACAGGTTTTCTTTTTAAATTCTGGACACTAATTCTCACTCATTGGTCATACTGCTAGAGTGAGAGCTATAGCTGGAGTATCACATGGCTTGTGTGTTAATTTGGCAAAGCTGCTGGGAAAACACAATCCATTTATTCTAAATGTCACACAGAAAACTCCTAAAGGTATATCCCAGACACTGCACTATAATGACACAGAGTAAATCCTATAAAAATTCAGCATTTTGTAAATAACAAAATGTCTTTTAATACACATGGGTTAACATCTTAGGTTAAACCTATTTCCATACATAATATGGAATAAAACATAAGGCTTATCTGCCTGTGGCCTCAACCTGACTACACAATTCCAAAAGCAGCTCTGGAAAATATTCGTGTTACTAACAGGCTTGGACTTAACATAGGCATTTTGGGAACCCATTGCCCAATGACTATCCATTGACCATCATATGAACTGCACTAAGTGCTCCAGAGATGGTAAAGTGGTCCACATATCATTAAGGCCAAAGTGTGGGGGCCTCACTGACTAGCAGGGTGAAAAAGAGGGCATAAATGTTGGATCACTTCATGGTGCTTATTTATAATTTTTTATTTTTTTTCAAAGTATAATTTTGCAAAGTGTAGCATTGATTTTTAACAAAGTTAACACACCCCAAGCTTCACTGAGCTCTGATTGGATATGCTTGCAAAGTCAACATCTTCACCAGGATGTTTGCGTATCAGAAGATCGTCTTGTGTCTGTGGATCTTTCTACCATTACACAGAGGAGTGTCGTAATCTGAATTGTAATTTGCTTACCTTCAAGATTCACAGTCAGTGACATTCATTTGGGAAATAAAAAAAATCTGGACATCCAATAAGTATAGAAATGACCTATCATGCAGTTTAATTCTGAACATGATCACTATTACAAATGATGAAGGGAAGGTGAAAGGGGGGACGACGACTACGCTTCACCTGACCTTTTACGTTGCTTAGCAACTAGTTTCCATTTAAAAATTGTAAAACATAAGTGAAAAAAATTGGCAGAGAGATAAGATGAGATCATAAGAAATAACAAAATGCAACAAAAAGGCACAGCTGAGGCTACTGCTACATTAGTTTAGGTAAAATGAGCTGAGTCTAGGGACTCATTATGCACAGAAACATGGAATGGATACACACTGTCGTTATCTATGCATGGAAGCACAGACTGTGCATATTGATTTTTTTTTGGCCATAAAAAGAGAACAAATACTCCATTCATGCCTTATAGTTGATCCCTCTTACTTGTTCCCTCTTATGAATGGAAATAACAGCGCTGATGCCGTCTCTAATGAACCAATGCAGATAGCCAAGGGGGATCACAGACATTGATGTATCGAGAGGGAAGGAGGCAGTGGTCAATGTGAGTAGCGTGTGATCTAGTCTTTACCAAGGCCAGAAAACGACAAGAGACATGAACCACACAAGGGGAGAAAAGGCGCTACAGAGCCGTACGTAATCAAATGTGATTGAATGATCAAAGTGACCAGCCTTGAAACGACAGACCTGTGCCTTAGATACAGAGAAGTCTAAACACTGTCTCCAGAGGAGAAACGGGAGGAAAAGATCAAAGATGACTCACATGCTGACCTGGATCAGAAACAAACAGCAATAGATTGGGTAAGTAGCATCCTAAGCACCAATGTTTTTCAATAACATGCCACAGAGAAGGTCGCATCCTTTACTGACCGTTCTCAAGTTCACAGCAAATGGCAGAAAAGATTGTTTTGTGTCCTGCTGCGAAGAAAACAAAACAGGGACTTCAAAAGGGAACGGCATCAGCTCTACAAAAAGCAGACAAAACAAAAAAGTGGGGATAAAAAACATACCACAACAAAAGAAGCACGCTACCCAAATCCCAGTGCAAATGCACCAATAAATAATAAACCTCTGAAGGATTTTTTCCTAACTCTAAAGACTGACCCTATCAAAATAATGACAAAAATCTGAAAAAAAAAAAAAAAAAATCAGCAAGGGAGAAGGAGCAAGCCTGAGAGACATCACAGAGAATAAAAGGGAGAAGCAGGCAGAAAGGGAGTATAAAATGAAAAGAAAAAAAAAAGAAATAACACAGAACTCCTTATACTGCACAATGTTGCGCTGAGCTTTTTTAACTGAGGGCTTCGTTCCATAAAACTAAGTGCCAAGTGGGCCAGGGCTGCCACTCATCCTGAGCAGAAGCCAGTTCAAATACATTTAGGCCCCATGTCATTTTTTTTTTTTGTGCAAGAAGAATAGAAAATGAAGGATGTGTCTTTTGATCCTCAAGATGGAAGAAAGTCAGAACAAAATTACAAGGTGCACAAAAACTCCATCAAACTTTCATTCAAAGCCACACATGGGACTCGTATAAAGGGCGTGAAATTTGGGAATAAAAATAACACAAGGAAGTTGCACTGTGATACAATGTCAATATGTATATTTATGACAACTAGGGCTTCCCCTGTGAGCGTGCTCGTAAAACAGAAAGAGAAGAAAGGTAACATCGCAGCAGGGAGTCTGAGGAACTTTCAGCTTCTCCTTAGCAAACCAGTGCTGAACTCAAAATTAATGTGAAGCATATGGAATACAACGACTGGCAGATTGACTTACACTTGCTGTTTACTGAGTCAGAGCTCATCTGTCACATAACGTATGATGTATTTAACATCCATTATTTTTAACTGATAAAGCAGCAGATTAAGATGTAGTTTAATAAACATTTAAATAGAATGCTTCATGAGCTATGCATTTTCGGTTCAAGGCATTTAATGGTGCTAACAAAATAATTTAAAATTAATATATCAAAGTGATATATACATATTTTATAAAAAACAAACAAACAAAAGAAAAAAAAAACACCAACTGCATACCAGCTGCTGACAAAAACAACTCAACAGAGCAATTCCTAATCCCAGCAGCCTCGATACACTTCACATAGCCAAATACATGGCTAAATCAGATTGTAATTAATGTCCAACCACCAAGAAAATCTAGCAATGTACAAACAGCAGCGGAACTCACGATGAAGCCATGAAGCAATACTAAAAGTGGTGCACTATTGGCCATTCCTAATTATTTATTCTCCTCTGAGATCCAGCTGTTCTCCCTTCACTCTCTTAACACTGTTTAAAATTTAAATTCTATTTACGCAAGAAGTCGGACTTGCTGCCTCTTCAGCTTATTACGGGCTTCTTTCCTGATTAAATGATCCCACCCACTGGAAGCCAAAACATTATTCCACGAGCAGTTCTTAATCACGTTGGTTAATTCTTTTCAATTCCTGAAGTCCTAATTAATGGATCGAGCTAGCTTGGCTCTAGCTACTAGACAACATATAAAAATTTGAGTGAATCGTTTTCTAGGCAGCATGGTGGTGTAGCTCGAGGTCATGTTACTGTCTGTGTGGAGGTTCACATTTTCTCTGTGTCCATGTGAGTTTCCTCTGGGGTTTCCTAGTTAATTCCCACTGCCCAAAAGCATGCCGGTAAGTGTGAATGCGTGTGCATGATACACAATGGACTAGCATTCCCATCCAGGGTGTATTCCTTGTGCTCAGTGTTCCTGAGTAAAAGCTCCGGATCCACTGCTAACATGAGCAGGAAAACGTGGCTATTGAGATTTTTTTTTCCGTGTTTGATTAACCCAACCAAACCCTTGTATAATGAAATACGACAAAGCATGATTATTATGTGAGGTAAAAATGAACTAAAATGTACTCTGTTCCCATTTTCCCAACTCCTTTAATTGCATCTGTGCTGAAATAAAACTGAACAAAAACACCAAGTGTGTACACAGCTTGAATGAACAATCAATTTGATTTAATGACTTCACTTGTTTATGGTCTGAATAGAGACATAAGGGATAAAAATCTGCTGACCTAGATTTAAAATGCTTCTAAGTCTTATCCACACAAAACACCTAACTTGAAAAGTGCAAAAACACCTGTGCTTCATCAGCCTTTTGATGCCTGACTGTATATATAAACCTGGCTGACAGCAAACACATTGTTCCAAGCTGGTCACAAGACATGTCTTTACGAGATCATCATGGAAACGTATGGTGATAACCTTCCCGCAGTGTCCTGCTGAACTTTCCCTTCGTTACATGGGTGGCACATCCAGTTGGAAAAGAGTGATATTTCCTTTGATCTTACGGATAAGCTAGAGTTTGCAAGAAGTGAAAACAGACTGGAAAAATAAAAGAGGTCACAAAGTTGAGTGGGTCTGCGTTTCCTGGGGAAATGTGACCAAGGGCACCAACGAGCACCAGGTGCACCTGAATGCTGGGTGTGGAGGGATGAGTGAAGGTATGTCAGTCACTCTGCAAGTCTACTTTAATAGAGTCAGTAGGACTGCACAGTCAATAGCACGTGGAACAAGTGAGTGGGTAAAAAATGGTAATGGAACTCTATTGAGTCAGCATTGCATGGACCAATGACTTTCCATTGTGCAAAAAACATGGCCCAGTGGAGCTCTATGCCGTCACTGACATGGACCAGTGAAGTTACACAAGTGGTCCCAGGGCCATTGTATGCGACTGTTTTCATCAAACATGTCTTTATTAGGTACATTCACGTTACAGAGGGTTGAGCTGCTTTCAGAGATGCTTTTCAGTCCCAAATACTATTCCATTGTTCCATACTTTTTTGATTCAAATGACATTAAAATAACATTTTTATAGAGGTCTTGTTCAATAGCTAATAACAGAGCAGATTCAGGTTGAAAAAACAAGAAAAAAAGTCTGTATAAATCAGTTGACAAAAGAATCTTGCTCTAGATCAAAGGAGGCTTTTGTTTAAGTTCACTACTCTCTCTGTTCTTCTTTATTGTAAATGCAATTAGGGTTAATTACTTGTCTGTGTTCAGAACCTTGTAGTGTGCAGGACAGATAATTACAGTTCAGGTACACGTTAACTTACTTTTGTTAACAATTAATCACTGTTTACATTCAGGGCACTCTTTCCTTTGTAATTAATAATCAGGTCCAGCAATGAGTAATAAGTGCTGTGGAGGCAGATGTGTAAGGAGTGTGACTATTTTGTGTGAAGATATGAAAATACAAGAGCTTTTAACAAGCAGAAGTGTTTGAAAAAAGAAGAGAGCATAGTTCTGTGATTCAATCCATTTAATCTAATTACCAGTTATCACACATATAGAAACCATAACAGACCAAAACTGGCACTTGTATATCATCCTGAGGACAGATCTGCTTTCTGGCTGTTCTGTGTTGGTTTGTGCAGGCTGTTTCCTGTCTGAGCTTGTTCTGTAGGTCAAGCTCTCCAGCGCTACCAAGCTATGGCGCACATATTTGCACATATTTCAGCCGGCTTGAAGCTATAAAATTCTGCCAGACTTTCTGCCAAGGCAAACTGACCTTCTCCTGAAGAATCCTTTTGAAAGATGGGGCGCTTGGAAAAGGAAACGAATAAAAAAAATTGAAGGAGGAGAACTGGCCTACGTTTTATCATGTTGGAAACAGAGATGTCAGAATAGGACTCACAGATGGATGCATCCAGACATGCAGACACACTATACCCACATCATAAACACATGGTATGATGGTAGGAGATTCACAGATGATTAAGTGCAATAGACATACTTTTCTCCACCTTGCTGTATCCCATCGATCCTAGTATAGGATACCACCATCAGGCAGAACCACACACAGAGTAATGAGTGTGTCTGAGTGTGTGTGAACCATTACAACATGGCCCACATACACTGCAGCTCTGCGTGTCCACAGTCTGTCTAGCCTGGATTTCAAACAATCTCAGATATTAAGCAACACATTCAATCCTTTTAAATCTCAATGTGCATGAGTTTTTTTTTTGTCATAGAAATAAACACAGCAAGATAAGTCTTCAAAGTAAATTAGTGAAAAATGCAGTCCTAATCCTTGACCTGAACCGTAATCCTTGATAGGCCCAGGTCATATGGCCTGTATGTCTGCCAGTTTAACATCTCTCCTGTAGTTTTCACACCAGCGGTGTTAGAATTCTTCGTCCCATTACTTTTATATATTGTATGTTATATATCTGTTAGAGGTATAGATTATAGTAAAGGTTTTTTTTTAAACGATACATAGACTATTGTAATATCACTGTTTATATGTTGGTAAAGCAACTATAAATGAAGTATTGACTATGAATGAAGTAATCTGTTGTGTCCCATATAAAGTAATCAGTTTAATCTAACTGGTGTTGCCAGGGTTGATACAGAGCACAACCAGGGGCTGATTCTCAGAGCTCATTAAATAGAAATCATTTCTGCTGTAAAATGCTATGAAGATTTCAAACACAGTCATGAACAACAAGAAAAGAAATGACATACTTTAGTGATGGCACAGGAAGATCAACTCTAATCAACCCACAGCATGAGAAGCCCTTCATTATGCCACGATAATATCAACAAGAAGTTTAAAATCTGAAACTATGTCTAACTTGTTTATACATTTGACATGAAGGCAATCAGAACAAAAAGCTCTAATCTCACTATGTAGTGATAAGGGCTAGACACATCCTGGATTACATTAGTTGCAGATTACAAATGTAATCCAGAATTAGGGACACACTAGATGTAATGAAGGAAACAGCATGTACACTTCTATATAATTGTCGAATAACATGACAAAAATATGTTTTCCCGTTGGTAAAGTTTTAAATGAAATAAATCAGTACCAACAGATAAACAATGCTTTGCTTGCTATGATTTTCTGAACATCTGGGAAGCGATGGAGGATCGTCAACTGTAGAGAGTCATACCTGCTGAGCGGCGACGACAGTCAGGGAGCAATGAGTCCACTGGGGTGTCCAACGGCTCAGGACTCGACACCCAGTTACAGCACCGCTGAGAGAGAGAGAGAGAGAGAGAGAGAGAGAGAGAGAGAGAGAGAGAGAGAGAGAGAGAGAGACAGGAACAAGCAATTAGGCGGCTTGGCGACATGGCTCTGCGACAGTTAAGAGTGTTTGTTGCTGGGGAGCGAATGCGCCTCTGCTGCTGATCTAGGGGTGACTGATCACACCGGTGACCTCGTCGACCCCCTCTGCCATCAGTCCTGTTACTGAGACAGAGCTGCTCTCATCTCTCATGTTTTCTCTCTTCATTAAGAGCCTTTTGTCCACAGTCACAGCAAGTTTAATTAGACATGCATCTCAGAAATTCGCATCTGAGATGAGGGTAAGGAAATTAGCTCACATTCTGGGTTTGGTTATGACGCATTTTTCCTGATTCATGTTAGACGCTATGGGTTTTGTAGACAGTAAAGAGGTTCCTAAGGAATGCAATGGAAAAGTAGGTTCTGAAGATAAGATAAAAAAGGGACAGTTCAATTGAAGAGAGAAATGTAAACGAGATTAGCATGCTACAGCTGGCGGCCTTGTGAAGCGCTGCTTATCTGAGTATGTTTACTTTTGCAGACACTGCTCTGTCAGCCATTACAGCTCCCCCTCCTCAGCCAAGCTGTGACCCAGCCTCGTCCTGGCTCTGATTCGCACACACATACTATCTAATCCAGTGACCCCCAGACCTTACTCCCAAAACTACCCTCCCATGACAAGACCAGAGAAGAGCAGTCCCATTGCTTTGGACACCCCACTACACACATGCTCTTTCACCATCACACACGCATGACCCTCAGAACACATGACAGGACTCCAGGCCATGTCACACCTCAGCCTGTCACCATATTAACCCCTTGAGCCTGATATGTCCCCAGAGGTTACTGTACCCCCACCAACCCCTCTGGGTTCAGTATCCTAGTGTGTGCAGATAGTGTGTGTGTGTATAAATTCATGATAGCCAGAGCTATGACATTCACCGAGGAAGGATACTTTGGGGTTTTTTTTGTACTGATCGTACTTGCAGACTGAGCTGGTCTTACTGAATAATAAAAATCCATATAGTGCTGTTAATACTGAGAAGGAACTGCATAGTGCAGTTCTATCTAGCATTAACTTGAAAGGACATGGTGCATGACAAACATTAGCTATTAAACCAATACTCCCTAACAAAGAAGGGCAAACAAAATCAAACTAAACACCAGCACATACAGGTTCCCAGCTGATTTTGCAAACATGCTTTATAACACTAGCAAAGCTAGAAAGACCCCATGTGACCTCCCGAATGCAGTGCCCCTCCTATTCTTCTCCTGCTTCTTCTTCTTCTCTAATCCTGTCAATCGTCTCCATGCTGAGTTTGGTGAGGGAATGTCACCTGCCACTGGAATAAACAATCATGCACTGTGTATTTTTAGAATTCCTGCTGCCCTAGTTGTGCAGCATGGCGCGCAGCCACCAAACGGAACGCTTCTTGACTGCTACATCAAGTGTCTCATTGTATATCCTTAATTCATGCCGTCTGGAGGAAGATGTCAGATGGGCTGGATGCAAGAGGAGGAATTTCAAAGTCGCTGGTCCCAGTCAGAGAAAGTGGTAGAGGGAGGGTGCGAGAGTTGAAAAAGGAGCTTCAGTAGATTTGTCAAAGGCAAGCTGGGACCAGCTTCAGGACAGAGAGATGGAGCCAAGGCCACCGGGTAAAACTACAGATGGGGAAATCAGAAAGGAGGACAAATGTTTACCAGACTGGCTGAATCAGCGTTCTGAATGAGGAGATCACTGGAGACAGGATATGACACTTTCAACCATGGAATTCCATTGCAAAGTCACCATGAGGGGATTTGAGACAGGAGATTAAAGCATATCCACATTATTACAATCTTAGGAAAATGGGTGCAAAATTCTACTTGGGCATTTTTAAGCAAGCCAAACACAGGTTTATCTAGCACATTTATGTGTTCCCACAGAAGAAGAAAATGTGACCCCTTTTTAATTCTACATTTAACCTATGTGTACAGCAATGCAGCAAAAATGTGACATTACTTTTACAAGACATTTATAACTCACACCACAAATAAATCCAGCACTCTGCATCTCACAATAAAGGAAACACCATAACCCCAGAAAACTCCATGTTATCTTGTCTCAATTCTTTGCCATAGATGAAAAATGAGGAATAGCCCAGAATGAGCGATAATGGGCCTAGCCTAGGTCCATCAGCATTAATCAGGGCCAGATGGCGACGGCGTTGTGGGTCCTGTGGGCTGTGAGACACGAGACAGGGTGCAGAAGCTTGGTGGGACACTAAGCACTTCCCTAATAGCCTGCTTAGAGAAGGTAAACTGCACACAGGTGCTGGCTCCTGCAGAGAGAGCTCTCACCAACCAACACACCACCATTAAGCTCTCTGAAACATGCCTCAGATTCAAATTGGATCTGTGATGATATGCAATAAGCGGGACTATGGTAAGGTGAGTTAGCAAGCTCTTTCAAACCTTAAAATCTTTCAAATCTGACTATCTTGTGTGAGTGGGTCATCTTTCTACTTACAAACACAGAAGGGTTTCTTAGACAGTTAAATTATAAACTCATTCTATATAATATAATCATTCTATATACGATGATAAAAAGCAATGTCAATGTCTACTGGTCTCAAAACAAATTTGTTCTTAGTATTTTAAATGCATTCCTGGTCTCTGTGAAAACTCAATCTTTGTCTCTTGTCTTTCTACCTCAGATAGTAACTTCTTGCACAAGCTTGTCAGTACTCATCTCTATGGTCGATCACAGCTCATTCATCTATAGTAAGATGGAGACCCATGAGAGCGGTAGAGTGCCAGAGTCTCTGACAGCACACTGGACAAGGCATACTACCTAATCTAATGCACCAGAGCTCTCATTTGCTAGGATTCAATTCAATTCAAGAGTTCAAAGATACCTGCAAGTAGATGTACTGTTTTGCAATGTATCAGCGATTAATTAAGCTACTCACCCAATCACTCATCTATACATCCTGCACTGTAAATAGTATCATGCCTGTATTCTTATGTCTGTGCATTATGCGTGTGACTTCATATGCCATTCTTCCCCTACTCTCTTCTAACCAAGTCCACAGGGACCTTCATACTGTATATTCTCCTCTCCTGTACAACTCAACTACCCTGGGGATTCCGATGCTATGAGAAGCTCGGATTATTTCTGACTCTTCGGTACTCACAAAAAGCCCTCCCCCTTTCTGATCCATTATGCCCATATCACCTGTCCCACTGTGTGTTGATATCTAAATTCCACCATCTTTCTGATCTCATACTTACTGTCCTCCCACAAGTAGGGAATGCTGTTGAAAGGTTTAACAAGGAGGCTGAGGGCAGCAAAGGCAGCCATGGTGCCCTGCCAGGGCCGCAGTCTAAATTTCACACTACTATATTGACAAGATACAGCTACAGCAAGAAGAGGGAGGATGATCTGTGGTCTGGACTGAACTCAGAGCTATGTAAAGTGAAAAAAGAAGAAGAAAAGAAACATGACAGGCTTAACAGTCTTATGTGAAAAGTGGTCCAGAATTAAGCTGTTTAATGAACAAAAAAAGAACAAAATTCCTTAAACACAATTCTCATTTTCATTATTCTGGCCTCTGATGTCTGTAAATCAATTAAATTGTTTTGCTTTGTAGATCATCTGTGTTACACTCATGTAAACTGGAATAATATTAGTGTTAGTGTGTGTTCAACTCAGCCTAAAAGTGTGTGAGAGAGACAGAATTCAAACTTAAAAGAAAAGGATAAAGAAATCACCCAGAGATCTCCTAGCATCACCTAGAGATACAGAACAATGATATGAATGACAGGAAAACTAAGCCTCTGCTTATATTTAAGAAAATTGTTAAAGTCAAAGAATTCACTGTAATAAAACACTTTCATAGTTATGACATGTATTACCAGGTGGTGCAGCCTATGTGTATGTTATGGATGGCTACAAGTGCTCGAGTACTTACAAAGTGACAGCAATGATTAATCATGATAGCATAATAAATGTGTGTTTAATGTTCATTTAGGCATTTATTAAAGTTAATTAATTGCCCAACAAGATGTACATTTTCCCTGAAATGAAGTCATATTCTTCATTTAAAAATCTGGTGATTTGTTAAGTGGCATTTGGGAAGGGAATTGCAGGTTAATTGGTTGGTATGACACTGTGAGTGGGGTCTATGTTGACTGCACAGACAGCATCTGGTCAGTTCCAGTGCCTGAGATTGGACTGGTTGCATAGCAAAGTGGTATGAATTAGCCAGCTTTAAAACAATGCATTTAAAAACATATCAAGCAAAAAGACGGTGCCTACTTAAAATTGAGTAACATCTTTTTCCAATGTAATGTGTGATGCTAAGAAATAGCGAAACCTATAGCCAAATGTTAGTCAAAGATTATTTTCTGTAAAGTGCATAAACATAACTGCTAGACCTCCTCTAGTGCTCACTAATGTTCTCTGTTAATGTATGTGTCTATGTGTGAGTTCGTGCCATGGCCATGCTTTCCTCACACATCTTGTGTGCATAGGATCTGCCTCCATATTTGTAGTATGAGCAGCCTGAAGGTTCCCAGGTGTTGCCTCTGCACTTTGGAATCAGCTTTGAAAGGGCAACAACTGAATAAAGCTACTGGTATAATTGAGAGCCTTCTGGCCTTTGGCTTTGATTTCTCATTGACATCTGACCAAACAGGCAAACAAGACTGTGGCTTGGGACACACACACACACACACACACACACACACACACACACACACACACACACACACACACACACACACACACACACACACACACAAATACAAACTATTGGCTTCTTGCGACTGTTCCAGACGTGCCTCTGTCTTCTGAATGAAATGCCACACTGTTTGAGTTGATGCTTGCAGTCAATACGTGTGAAGGTGATTGTTTATTGGGAAGTTTATAGTGAAATGTTAAAAAAGCCACTAAGGATGCATGATTTTGATAGAACTGAGATTGAAGGAACAAAGGGAGATTTCTACCTCTTTCAGCCACTCCCTGGTGGATCTGCTGGCTTCTTGGTGCCACACGTTATGAACCGAGTCGGTCATAGCCACTGCACTTACACGTGACATCACCTCATCTTCTCTTTGGATCATCTGAGGGTAAGAGAAATAGGAATATAGAACATTAAACAAGTATTTTTGAGGAGAAAAAAAGTATCATTTCAACATAACTGATGGACTTGTCACTGGCATCATTAACAAAACACTTTGTATGTATATCCTAAGCACTAAGGGTAAGATAAAGGAGCCAGGGAAGGAGACAGCTCTGACAACAATAGGTTAACAATCACTTCACATGATCCATTTTATAGGGACTAGAGCTTGGCTTGGTGCTACATCAAAGTGTCCATGGTCATTTGAATACAGTGCCTTCCCCAAGCACAGTTAAATTAAAGGGGGTGTATAGAGATAAATGGAATCTATTAAGGCACTAAGAACTAATATATCACACTGCTGATAAGCTACTCTCGGGAACATCCTGTTAAAGAAAAGGCTAGGAAGCAGGTAACACTTGCATGCATAAATACACACATTCACTCATACACTCGTATGCATGCCTGGCTCAAATTCCTCCCTAGGTCTGAACAGTGCCCAGGGGAATGACAAATTTGAGGCTTTAAAAGTCTTCAAAGTGTCAGTGAAACGGGGATATAACACTGCTTAAAAGTAACCGAGCCCTACGATCGTCTAGACGCCAAAGTTGTAGACCGTCTCGCCAACAACTATAAAATAACCAGACCAGCGAAGAAAACATTGCACGTCATTGGCAAAGGGAAGCGCCTTTGGGGGATTTATAGGAATAGCGTAACACAAATGGCATTTAATATCATAAATATCTGCATGTCATGACAAACAGCACAGAGTCGTGTAAACACAACCTCAATGTAAACATGGCAGTTGGATAAGAGGAGAAACCGCAGAGGAAATGTGTTTTCCATTGGGAACGCAGCCACATGTGCATCAGATGTACAGTGTCGCATGCTTTTGATTGATATCCTTCAGCGCCTTGTTTGATGCACCCACATGCACTTCAACTGCCACACATACACGTTAGACATATAATCATCGACGTCCAAGGGTGCTCGTTTGTGCGGGAACAAAAAGAACAAGCTGAACGCATGTGAATGGATAAACTGGAATGAATTATGAATGATGTGATGGAGAGCTGAATGTAGGCTAAGATTCCCATTCCCACATGCCCGTCTCTCTCTGCCTGTCAGCAGTAGTGGTTAGCGGCGAAAAGACGGACTGGGCAGCTGCTGCTCATCCGTCTTCAGCTTTCGTAATGCAAGCACGGAGATGCTAATGTGCGTGGACTTGTTGCACCAAAAACCAACAAAGACAGATGTTGAAACATTTGCTTGGTTCTGCCTCCTCTACTTGTGCACTTGAGCATCTGGCCTGAAGAAAAAAAAAATGGTGCAAAGATGGACGCTGTTGGAAATGGACTAATTATGGCTAAGTGGGTGAAATTCCTAATTGGACTCCTCAGCCTTCCAAATTATGTTTGGATCTTTTGCTGTAAAGTCATTTAGTTAGTACTGCCTGTGTGGAACGGCTCGAAAGCATCCACCTTACAGTGAAGGAAACTCATTTTCAGTCTCGGGATGAGTCAACGGCTTTCCTGATACAAACTAAATCCTTAAGCTGAAAAGGTGATGCATGCCTTAACACTCCCCTGCCACTGCTGGCTTGACCTCCTTCATAACCTCTAGCATAAAAATGCAGCATTTAGCATGTTGAGCATTCTCAAATTATAGAGCAAGCAAATTTCTTGACATTTGCAATTTGAAATCACAGTTTCTTAAAAAAAAAAAAAATAAATCATAGCTGACAGCAGTGTGATGCACACATGTACATACAAAGCAGCGATAACACATCTCTCGTGTGGAGATAAATATTCATCCATTTCAGCCGTGGCCGAAACAAAGGCAAAGGCTCTCCCCAAGACTTACATCTAAACACACAGGCAAGAAGACAATTACTAAGAGCTTTGATAATTATGTGTCAAAGGCAGCTAAAGTCACCAGATAATTAGGTGAGAACCAACTGGTAATCCACAATAGTGTCCCTGGGGGTAGTCAAAAAAAAGAAAAAAAAAAAGAAAGAAAAGAATAAATAAATAAATAAATTCCAAAAACAAGGAACGATTAAAAATGAAAGAAAATCTAAACATGTCTGGATGAATGCAGGCGGACTAAAGTAACAAATAAATAAATGAATGGATAAATAAAAAAAGCAAGCTTTTTGAGGGAGCTCACAAACCAGAGAAAAGTACATGATGTGAAGATACAGGATGCACACACACACACACACACACACACACACACACACACACACACACACACACACACACAAACAAACACACACACAGACAGACGTGAATCCAGATGCTGGCTGATTCAGGAAGCCATGCTGTTCGTATCGTTGTTGAGCTCAGCCTAATGCACCCAAACTGCTGCTATAATCCATGCACCCTGCCGCGTGGTAAAATGAAGCTTAAATATTTGATTGATTAACTGTCCAATTACGGCCAGCGAGAGCAGCAAATGCCACATATGCTCCTACAATCGCTTGCTAGAGTTGTGTGGTTCCATTTAAAGCTTGTGGTGCTATTTTGTGAGAAATTTCTAGGCCGAAATCACTCTCCACTTCAAGCTATTACTGAGGAAAACAAGATAATGGACGATGTGATGAGAAAGGCCGCCCGCATGTAGCTACAATGTTAAGGGAACACTCCAGCAAACAAATAAAAAAGCAACCATTGATAAGTCTATTGTAAACATGTCTACTTGCCTCTCGCAGCTGTGACAAAGTCAGACGAGTTTTTGGAATCTTTCAGGTGAACTTGTTGACTTGGTTTGTAACTTTCTTCCCTTTGTGCTTATTAACTAATAAAGGAAGCTAGAGATTAATGGTGTAAATGTAGACATATTTGTGCCATGCACGATTGGTACTCTAACAACCACCTGATTGCTGAAGGAAGTAAGTGCAACAATGATAAAAATGTAACAACAGAAACAACACATGAAACAAGAGTTTCATGCCAGGATTCAGCTTGATATCACACCATTGGTTACAGCACACTTTGCTGCAACCCCTCTAGTCTATCTGACCTCTAGACCCATCTGGGGCTCCGTGTTGGAAAGCGGAGTGCCACAGCCCTTCACTGGCTTCAGAGGGCACAGGGCAGCCCTCAGATTTGCCCTTTGGCCTTTAGCTTAGGCTGGAAAAACACCAGCAGCTGCCCTGAGGGCTGCAACACCATCCACAGGAAGAGACAACACTCGCGCTTTCCCCTGCTTTGAAGCGGAGGATTCGAGGCCCGGCCATTCTTTGTCTTCAGAACAGGAAGGAAGGCTTAAGCACCAGGATGCTATGAGGCCCCGGGGAGCTGGAGTGTGTGCGAGAGGGGAGATCTCTCTAACCTGCGTGTGTCCACATGTGAGTTTATATAATGCAATTGTGTATCTAAGGTCACATGCATTTGGACGCGCCACGACAATGTTTAATAGGGAACGGCAGCCAGGTTTTGATTAATGAAAGTCAGGGAGTGGAGGCGATAACTTCCTCCTCTATTTCCTGTCTCTCAGCAGGCTGCCACGTGCATGCGGGGTGCTGTCGTCCACCGTCTGTGTGATGGGTGCGTGTGGGTGGACGACATAAAAAGGATATTGGTGAACTGCTGAGTGGAAGGACTGGGGACGGGACATGAGGATGACCCCCCCCCGACAATACACACACACACAAACACACAAGCACGTACCAGTGCGGACACGTCAGTAAAAGTGGCTGAGGAAAGGGAAGCTGGGTAAATATTTACTGACACAGCACAAGCGGCAAGCGCTCGACACCTACTGGAAACAAAAGCAGGAGGAGAAGGAGCCGTGTGCCAGGAAAGAGCCACTGCTGCTCCACTCCACCTCCCAACATAACAGGAGGAAACAGGGAAGCATGCGGTGGATGACTGAAAAGGGGGGATGGGAGCGACAATCACAAGCCACAGAGACAACATACACACACACACACATACACACACACACACACACACACACACACACACACAAACACACACACACGATCCATTCAACTGTATAAATCACAACAAAAATCAGATCAGGATTCTCCATGATAAAAGACATTAATAACAAATTATGAGTTTGCTAACAAACTTCCAACAAAGTACATTCTACAAAGCTGGAAGTTCAATCATATGACTTAATGACTTACAAAAACAATCATTTAATACCAAAACTTCTTCCTTTTGTAGATTCAGCACAAACTCAGTCAGCTGCATGTTGGAGTTACTCTAACAGCACCATCTGCATTTTTATTGACAGATCTTTAATAAAAATACAGATGGTACAGACGATAAGTCCGAAAAGATTTTTGCGACTATATTTAATCACAATATTGATATTTTAGCTATGATATTATAGCATCCTGTTGAGTCCTAAATCAAAGAACTGTTGTTTATGTTTGTTTCTTATACGGTGATATTTGATGATGTTCATAAAATAATGTAATGCAGTAAACACCCATCACTTTAATACTGAGGTGCCATTTCAAATGACCCACGTTTGAAAAAAGATATTATTAGCTGCTCGTATACTCTACTCAGCTTCATAACGGGCTATAAATGGATTATCAGCTTATTAAGATATTATATTTTTTTATGAAATAGATGAACGCAGTAGCAGGTGAATACGACACTGACTCAATCAGCTTTAGATTATATTGCATATAATCTTAGAGTATAAGATGACCGGAACTGTATTTACATCTCTGTCTGTCTGTCTGTCTGTCTAAGTGCTAACACTTATTTTACAGCTTGACTTTCTACGTGTATAAAACCTGTATATGCGATGAATTACCTATTTATAGCTCTATATACATGAACACTGTATGTGACTGATGTTTTACACCATAATTATTCTTGTGTTGATGTGCAACGCAATGCAACCTTCAAAACACTGATACACACTGAATAATGTATTTAACAAGCTGCGCTTCAACATTTATGGCTGCTGTTTAATTAAGCTGCTATAAATAAAAACACAGATCGCCGCTATAGGTTGGAAACAACGTGGATGTCTTTCAAATACGGGGAAATCGAGCTGAGATTAAATAGATGAATCGTTTAAGAGGACAGAGATCTTTCCTGGATGCGGGTGAACACTGCAGTGAGATTAGTTTGTAATGCTTTAGAGTGTTTTTATTTAAATTCAGTGAAATCTTATTGATCAGATACACAAACACGTGTACAATGTGCAGTAAAATGTTTTTTTGACCGTTTGATTCATAAAAAAAAAAAAAAAAAAAAGTAAAGAATTTAAGTAGAATTTAGCTATACAAGTAGTAAATGGGAAAACAAAAAATACTAGAAATACTAGAAATTCCTATAAAATGAATTGACTTGTTATTAAAGTGATATTTCACTATACACAAATACAGACTATACGTATGCTGAGTGGACTTTTCTTACCGCACTTTTATGAGCTAAGTGACAAGCGGAAACTCAGAGTAGAAATTGTGACTCAGTCGATAGTGAGTGTAAGTGTTCCAGGCGATTGGTGGAGAGAGCAGTTCATCACATTACATGACATCAAGTGCACATAAACTAAAGCACCACTGCTGTGTGGAGAGCTGAACTATAAGGAAAAGGACTACATACGTATTGTAGAGTGTGTGTGTGTGTGTGTGTGTGTGTGTGTGTGTGTTAGACAGACAGCTGGAACTGGCACATGGGTGTTGGAGGCATGGTTTAAATCCCTGGCTCTGGTTTGTAACATCTCCACTATGGTAAGCTGATGTGTGTGTTTTCGTGTGTGTGTGTGTGTGTGTGTGTGTCAGTGAAATTTTAAAGTATGCACATTTAATGCATGTGTATATAATGATGTGTATATACACTATATTCTTTTGCTATGGATACAATAATGTAAACATTCAAGGTGACACCAACAACAACAACAACAAGCACCACAACTCAGCACTTGCTGTTTTACTCCTTTTCAGTCTGCGAGCAAAACCACGTCAGTGCCTTCAAGTATCACAAAACGACTTTAATCCACCACGAATGTACGCTCCAAGAATAAAGACACCTAAATGCCATAAATAAGCCACACAGAAAATATTTCCAAAATATCAAGCTATCTATTAAGCGGTGACAAATTAAGAAAAATAAAACTATAATGAGATCTCTAATTGACATCATAACGCTTATGCAAAGGCAGAGTGGAGAACAAAACACCAACATGCATACGGAAACGGAAGCTAATTGGCAGTAAGCAGGTTAATGGACGTTTACGTTCCTTATTCTGCAGCAACACTGATTAATCCGAGCCGTGTTAGAAAAACGACGTGGAATCAGAAGACGAAAACAAACTGCCTTTTTTTATTTGCTCGAACGCAGTGTGAAAAAATATGTCCAGACTAAAATGTAATTTCTCAGCACACCTTCGTGTTTATGCAAAGTCCACGGCAATTAAAGGATGGCACCTAACTCTAATTTGCAATTAGAATTGCATTCCTCTCATGGAGCGAGATTTCAGACCGGCTGCTAATTAAAGTCCTGCATTAATTAGGGGAGATTTTTATTTATTTTTTTAAATGAAATGTTAAGAGAGACGACAATAAAGACGTCTTTATCATCTAGTAGAATCGACAAGCGGATGCTGTAAATGCGTTCCTCAGGGCTGCTTTGTCCATACAGGAAAGGCCGCCTTCGTCCTGTCTCTTTGGGCCGTGCCATAAAATAGAAAGCTAACCTCAATATTTTCCCCTCTCCGCTCGGGGACTTGCTGGCCCATTAAACTTCCCTTCCCAGGTGTCATCCTGCACATTTCCTCCACGAAACTCTCGTATAATTAAACTTTCCTAATGATTTATAAGCTATAATAATAGCCGTGAGTATTTCAGAGCAGGTTAAACTGACACCCTTTAAGTGCACGCGTGGGGCTGACCCTGTTTTAACAGAGTTTTGGATCATTGACTCGCACGGCTGAGAGAGAGAGGGAGAGAGAAAGATAGAGAGACCGTGAGAGAGAAAGACAGAGAGATAGAGAAAGACACAAGGCTGTTGTAACTCACACACCGGCTGACACACTAACACACACTCGGGCTGGGGTCAGGCCGCCTGAGGTGTTTACAGCAAAGCCCCTCTCGCAGTCTTAGCACTGAGACAAAGTGGCCATCTGACAGAAATATCACCTCTCAGAGTACATAGGAGCATCAAACACCGGCTATTCAGGACAAACGTCAAGTACACACACTGCTCCAACACAAACACCACAACCTCTTAACTACAGGACACGAGGAAATATCATCAATAAAGTCTGCGTAGCAATTGCTTCTTCCAAGTCAAATTGAGATATTAAAACCACACACACACACACACACACACACACACACACACACACACACACACACACACACACACACACACACACACACACACACTCTCTCTCTCTCTGAGAGAGAGAGAGAGAGAGAGAGAGAGAGAGAGAGAGAGAGAGAGAGAGAGAGAGAGAGAGAGAGAGCAAACTGAACGGGGAAAAACTAACAACTCCAAAGTAAACAAGAAAATGCTCCATTTGTAGAGACAAACTGTATCTGACTC